>NC_134412.1:87995536-88278036 GCF_038048845.1 Mixophyes fleayi | reverse complement strand
AAGTGTAACTTATGGTTCTCTTCCACAATCTCCCTTCCACAATCACATTCTACCAGGCGTTGTTTAGATTTGCGGTTCACACCTAAGAGGGGATTGAGTTGTCATGAACAAAGTTTCCTGTGTTTGCTCCATTTTTGCCTCTGAAAACTGTGACGGACGCCCTCTTACACAGCACACGTGTTTAAACGAAGAAACCAATTATCCTAAACATGCGCTTTGCGCGTTTCAGCGTTACTTCGGCCAAGTCATGTGCTCTCAAAATTGGTTAATTTGGAGCACATAAAATGGTTAATTCAAGTGAACAGCACAGTGGCTCAGTGGTTAGCACTTCTTCCCCACAGCACTGGAGTCATGAGTTCGATTCCCGACCATGGCCTTATCTGTGTGGAGTTTGTATGTTCGCCGCCGTGTTTGCGTGGGTTTCATCTGGGTGCTCCGGTTTCCTCCCACACTCCAAAAAACAAACTGGTAGGTTAATTGGCTGCTATCAAAATTTACCTTAGTCTCTCTCTGTGTGTATATTAGGGAATTTAGACTGTAAGCTCCAATGGGGCAGCGCCAGATGTGACAGTTCTCTGTACTGCGCTGCGGAATTAGTGGCGCTATATAAATAGTTAATGATGATAATACTCGGTTATACACTAAAGTAATTACATTTTATCAAAAAACTTATGTCTACCAAACCAAATTCACCGTTTACAATGTATACATGACAATAAATACACGTTTAGTAAAATTGCAGAATGTTGAGCTGTTTCCTTTTCTTTTTAATTCAACACTTTTTTTTTTAATGAACTTTTTAGAAAAAAAAAAATATGGCAGCTCCATTTAAAACATAAAAAAAAATTCACGGAAGAAATGGGTTTAATTTTGTCTTCCCCCCTCCTTATTTTACAGACCGTTTAAAGAAAATGAAACAACGTTTAAGAACATTTCCCTCCTAAGGGCAATTAAAAATTATGTTTTAAAGTGATGCATTATGGATAGAAATACTTCTGTCTGAAAAGAGTGTTATTGTGGTTTTGGGTTTTTTTGGTTGATATTTACAATCTCTTTATTTTTGTGAATGGAAGTTACCTGCTCCCATTAAACCTTCCACCAACGATCCACAGAAGAATGCCGGGTATTTAGTCAAGAAGTCATTTTTACGAGATGTCTATTTTTTTTTTGTCCTTAGAAGACCACTCATAAAGGAACCAGCAGTCCATTAATTCGGTGAATGAACATATAGTAGAGTTGGTCGCCCCTTGAGAACAATAAGACCAAGGTCAGCTCTGGCTGCTATGGAAACTAAGTACTATTAAGAAGTTTGCATCCATTATTCTGCTAAAAAATGAGACAAAATAAAAATTCTTTGGAATGTAACTGGAAAGGTGTTAATCTGTATAAATGTAGTCGCTTATTGCAAAAATGCTGCCGATATTATTTTTGAGAAATATTAGACCTTCTGTTAGTTTTTTGGTGTGGCTGGACTGCGAGATGAATGTTAAAACAAAGTCATCCGTTTGTTAATGACACAAAGGCAAGTAGATCCTGTTGAATAAAATGTAGACTACCTTTAAATAGACTGGAGCTTTGTGTCATATTTTAATTGCAACACAAATAAGACACTATCTGAATGCGTAAATGCATGTGTAAAAATCCTAAAAGGCTAGAACAATAAAATATTTGGTAAAAATTGCAAAATGGTATGTACAAACCAACGGTTCGAAGTTATCTGAAGGTGAAAAGTACCTTTTAATGTTGATGCCCTTTGAAAATTAGAGATGTTCACTGACCCCCGTGAACTGGTTTTGGTTTCGGTTTTGGATCTGGATTAGCTTTGTGTTTTGGTTTTTGTTTTGGCAAAACCACCCTCATGTGTTTTTGGTTTTGTATTTCTTAGGAAAAATCCTAAAATATGCTAAAATCACATAATTTTGCTCTTTTTTTTGTTCCTACATTATTATTAACTTTAATAACACTAATTTAATGTCATTTGCAGTCAATTTTGACCACCTCACTGGTCACAATATTATTTTCATACACTTTTGGACAAATACTGCAGCGACCTGGCTGGATGGTAAGTGACAGAGCAATGACACAAACACACGGCAGTTCCTAGCACATCTAGGACACTTTGGCACACAGCAGTGGCAGAAAAGAAAAAGGGGGTCCGCCCTCCCTCCCTCCGTGATGTTGGATCTTAAAAAGGAATCCAAAACTCGCGATATCCGAAATCCGACGACGTCACAATGGCGTTTTGCCTCGTTGTCAATTCTGAGGGCGCTTGACAGTACTGAGCCTACTCGGCTCGGTACTCGGATCTGCTAAGTTCGGGTGTGTTCGGTTCTCGGGGAACCAAGCCTGAGCATCTCTATTGAAAATATGTTTTATTTACAGTAGACTTTAGCTACGTCCGTGGGAAGCAAAAATGATAGCGTAAGTCCACGTATAACACTTATAGCCAAATTTCTCCAGGAAGAGGCGTGGCATTCTGCAGCCAAATTTCGAATGTGGTGGATATTGGAAAAGTTTAAAACCATGCTCATCTCTAATCCAATGAGGGGCAGGGACTAATGAATGATAAATATTCTCTGTACTGTCCTACGTAATATGGTGGCACTATATAATTAAACAATTACAATAACGTTTTTATTTTTAATATACAGGTGTAGTGTCTTGAATACTGTGTTTTATGTTGTCCAGTCTTAGTACGTCTTCTGACTGTAATAGACACACGAGAACTGCTCAACCGAACACCGAGGTTCAAATCATTCTCGATTGAGCTTTAAGTCAAGAATCAGCAGTGATTAGTAATGGCCTTGGTTATCTATCCTTGGTGGTCTTTAATTTCAGTCATTTTTTTTTTCTTGATGTCTACAGCAGGGGTCTGCAAATCACAGCGCCGTGGTAATGACTGAGTTAAATAAAGAATACTAGAATCAGATCTGTCTTGAATGACTAATCACTTGTTGAGTTTATTGTGGAGATGATTAGAAGGTAGAGCAGCCTCCAGTCATTTGCAAGATGCCAGAATGCCCAGGAGATCTGTGTGAATCTGCTGCCAGCCGGGCTCTGTCAGAGGCTGAAGGCAGACCAAAATCAGCATCAGGAAGGTCGTGTGAAAGAAAATCTCCAGTCATCAGGAAGTCCTTGGCCTTCCAGCCCGTCTGACATCTCCTGACAAACCTTAAATCATGAGAGCAGACAAAACATCACCGATGCCTCTGGGACATTCATTTTGTTTTCACTGTCCCACAATGTTCCTTTTGTATCCCTGCCTGTCATCCTCGACACCTCTATCACAGTCCTGTAGGAAGCCTATAAATGAGCTCAGTTATATACAGACGCATCGCTTCTATTGATAAGAAAAGTTAACTTTTTTTTTAGTGAGTTTGGAACAAGACTTAGAGCAGTGATTCCCAAATGTTCTCAGATCGAGGAACCCTTAGGGTCTCCATAATATTTCAAGGAACCCATAAGCCAAAATAATTACAAATTACAGAGTAGTCATGTTTTTTAAGTAGTTGTGTCAAGATAACGTAATAAGTATTTAGGCCCCTTCACCATCACACTGTGCCCCTTCACCCTCGCACCGTGCCCCTTCACCATCACACTGTGCCCATTCACCCTCGCACCGTGCCCCTTCACCCTCGCACCGTGCCCCTTCACCATCACACTGTGCCCATTCACCCTCGCACCGTGCCCCTTCACCCTCACACCGTGCCCCTTCACCATCACACTGTGCCCCTTCACCCTCGCACCGTGTCCCTTCATCATCACACCATGCCCCTTCACCCTTGCACCGTGCCCCTTCACCCTCACACTGTGCCCCTTCACCCTCGCACCGTGTCCCTTCATCATCACACCATGCCCCTTCACCCTTGCACCGTGCCCCTTCACCCTCACACTGTGCCCCTTCATCCTTGCACTGTGCCCCTTCATCCTCGCACTGTGCCCCTTCATCTTTGCACCGTGCGCCTTCACCCTCGCACCATGCCCCTTCACCCTTGCACCGTGCCCCTTCACCATCACACTGTGCCCCTTCACCCTCGCACCGTGTCCCTTCATCATCACACCATGCCCCTTCATCCTCGCACTGTGCCCCTTCATCCTTGCACTGTGCCCCTTCATCCTTGCACTGTGCCCCTTCATCCTCGCACTGTGCCCCTTCACCCTCGCACTGTGCCCCTTCACCCTCGCACTGTGCCCCTTCATCTTCGCACCGTGCGCCTTCACCCTCGCACCGTGCGCCTTCACCCTCGCACCGTGTCCCTTCATCATCGCACCGTGTCCCTTCATCATCACACCATGCCCCTTCATCCTCGCACTGTGCCCCTTCATCCTTGCACTGTGCCCCTTCATCCTCGCACTGTGCCCCTTCATCTTCGCACCGTGCCCCTTCACCCTCGCACCGTGCCCCTTCATCAATGCACCGTGTCCCTTCATCATCGCACTGTGCCCCTTCATTAGTTTCCATTTTATTACTGTACCTTTATCACACTGTCCCTTTCATCCCAGTGCTGCCCATTCTTTCCTTTACTTACTTTTTACTTGGCCTTCTATCTTCTGTCTCCTCTTCTTCAAGTTCAGGCTCCTCTCTGCACCGCTCCTTACTGAAAATGTCGGACATGATGATATCACGCCCGATAGTCAGTGTGAAGGGAGGAGGGTGCTGGGCACCACCACCCCTGTACTGCTAAGTTGTTTTTAGTTTGTTTGCGGGGGATGGCAGGCGAAGGGGAGCGCCTCTTAGCTCTAGCTATCATTTATCAAGTACAAACAATGATAGCTAAAATCTGATTGGTTGCTATGGGCAGCATTTCCACTTTTCCTTTTCAGACAGTTTAATAAATCTACCCCTTAAGGATTTTGTCAGTTGTTATTTCAATAAATATTATACCTATGACATCAAGGGGTCTGTTTATGGCCTCTCGCATTTTCTTTGCGTTACCTATAATTTCTTATCGCAGTGATAAGAAATGAATTAACGTATCTATTTATTAAAAATCTTCAGCCGGGACAGTGGCTCCTGGCAAATAGTATATAGATAAAGTAATCGCCATCAGGTTCTAAAGGCCTTGCCAAGTCTACAATTGGGGGGAAGCAGGAAGCCTACCAGGGGGGCATCCAAAGACCCCTCTCCTGCGATGCTCTCCCCATAGGATAGAACAGCCAACGCCATCTTCAGATGCCCTCAGCTGTCTGGTTCAAGTTCAGAGTTTCAGAGCACCTATGACAACTGTAGAGGCTGGGACCGGAGATATCTCTGATCCTCTAATACTTTTACTGTTACTTTAAAATACTGTAATCCCCACAAATACTGCAGTTAACAGAAGTCAGTGAGCAGTTCTGTAACCATCTAAACACACAAGGCCGTAGGTCGGACGTATTCATGTAGTTCACAAAGTTCCAAATGAACTCTCATCGCTTCAAAGTGATGACATCAGAACTGACTGTTTCTACAGATATTATTTACAGTAGTCAATATATATATATATATATATATATATATATATATATATATGTAAAGAACCATCATTTGTGCATTAGATTCCTTTCTGCCCCTGTAATAACAATAAGGCAGAGTGACCTTAAAGTGTCAGATACTGGATTATAATTGGCCATTTCCTTATAATACTCCCTTGACCGCTGATGACAATGTTACCATAACATTTATTTTTTTACACAGTATATATTAGGCTAGTTAAAAAGATGGATTGGTCTTTAGTGTGAAGAATATGTAGGTCTGAAATATATTTAGAGACAAGATTTATTGAATACGTTACACCGTGTTATAGGAGCCAGATGGCAGCCGTAATAAAATCTTTATATTTCAGGTGTGCGCGATATTTATTTAATTACATTTTGCAGAGCCCGAACAGGAAAAAAAAAAAGAATTGGTCGGGGAGGGGATATTAGACTGGCAGCCAATTAGGTATTTAATTCTGAAAGGGACAGAAACTCTCAGGCATTAAACGGGTTATTCATCAATGTCGCCCTTTCACAAAGAAGAAGAAAAAAAAAAATATTGCATCAGATTGGTTAAGTCAAAAAACCTCCCTTGTATTTTGGGAATAGAATTTTGGAATCCTATAAATGAATGGAGTAGAAAAAAGGGGGGATGTTTAAAATGTACTTGTCCCATGCACACAGTGGAGGCAGACATGTTTGTGGGCTGTCTCTGTATTCATTCATTCTGGACTTTCGAGGCATGAGGCACTATTATTACAAACGTGGAAAACGTTTTATGTGTAATGAGCTCTTGTCCTTGTGAGACCATGTGACTAGGCAGGTCTGGTTCCGTCACGGAGCGCTCACCTGCAGCTTGACGTCATCGCAACGTCTGTCAATAGAAGTTTAAAGCTGCAATGTGGGCATCCCTAAGGTTAAGTGTTTAAACACTTAACCCGACATTGCCGCTTTAAATTTTTATTGACAGACGTCGCGATGACGTCAAGCTGCAGTGCCGAACACTTCTCCAATCGGGATAAGTTGCTGTCAGCATGGTGCTCCCATCTGAGCTCTCCAGCGTCGGTTTCAAGGTGTCTATTTATTTTCACATCGGTTTTGCAGAAATTCGGATTTTAGTTGGAGAGCTTGTCGATGTCGGATATTTCCTCATCGATCAAGCGTACCCAACCCGTGAGGAAACTTAAAGATTTAGGAAAAGGCCTGGCTCTACCCATTGGGTGAAGTTAGGCAGTCGCCTAAGGCCACAATGGTTAGGGGGTTTCTAAAATGCTCAATGAGGGACATAATGACGCTCATCCACTATTTTAATGTGCCACAGATGCCCCCACATGGTACACTGGCCGCTAACGAGGAGGTGAAGCAGCTGACCACTTATCTACTGCTCCTTAATGTCAGTGATTGTCTCAATGACGGATCCAGGGGGGGTGCGATCGGGGCGATCGCCCCCCCTAGCAGACACTTGCTGCCGACGGCTGCACAGTATGTGCAGGTCCGTCCAGCCGTGACAGCCAGGGACAGTGTGCTGCCCGGCTGCTCTGACTGTGTTTAAAACACAATCAGAGCAGCCGGGCAGCACACTGTCCCTGCCTGTCACGGCTGGACGGACCTGCACATAGTGTGCAGCCGTCAGCAGGCTAAGATGTTAGAAAAGGGCGGGGCCTAAATCCCCCCCCCCCATCTCACCCCGGGTACAGCATTTTTCTAGATCCGCCCCTAGATTGTCTAGGAGTATGGCCTGGGCTATGATGTCACTGCCCGCAGTGAAAAGAGTAGGGGGTAAAGTTACCAAAATGCTGGTTTGAAAAAGTGGAGATGTTGCCTGTAGCAACCAATCAGATTCTAGTTCTCATTTATTTAGAACATTCTACAAAATGACAGCTAGAATCTGATCGGTTGCTATAGGCAACATCTCCACTTTTTCAAACTTGCAGTTTAGTAAATATACCCCTTGGAGTTCTCACCGCCACTTTGGTCTGCTAAGTAAAGAAGCCACGAGGGGTGTGGTTGCCTGTCTGAGGGGCGTTGCCTAAGGGGCCCACAGTGCTCCCGCCGGCCCCTCTGTATGAACATCGCAAATTTCACTTCTTAATGCAAAAGACGGAACTTTTCTGGAGGCTTTTTGAAGAAAAAGGGGCTCTCTGAAATAGGACCTGTTTTTAATGTGAAATCTATAAATCTTTACAGTCAATGTCAGTGGTTTATTTTTAATTAGCATCATAAAGGCAAAGTACACCGGAGAGTGAGACGTTGTATTTTACTTCAGGACACCCGTATTCTCCCTCAAAAGAACATTTTAAGTTTTGGGTAGATTTTTGCCTTCATGTTAAATGTTTATTTTCCGCCTATAACTTTTAAAAATTCAGCGCATAAGGTATCACCCTGTAAGATCTGTGTTTAATCCAGTTTAGATTTTACAGCGAAGAAAGTTTTCTGCATGTTTTATCTTGGTCTGTAGATAGGACACAATACGGAGGGTCCAGAGATTTTAGATCTACTGTGAAGAAAGCGGATACACTTACAGAACATGTCTCCTACTGTATCGGTGGCGTTGTGTGATAACATCACTTTCCACTCTCCTTTTACTGTATTAACAACACCTTCCTGTAGCAGCCTAGCACACATCTCTGGAGATAAGATAAGAGGGGTGTCTGTTGGAGGAATGCCTCTGCAACTAACAACATTCACATGAACTTTATACTTTTATCCTGCGATAGGGAGTGTGTAATTAATGTTTAGTGTTCTTTTGTTAAACAGTCTCCCTTCCATGCCTGTTGAAGAGTATGAACTAAGGAGCATTTGCAGACATGTGCTGCTGAGAGGTACCTGTATATTTACGTATATATAGCTCTACGGTACATGTTTAGAAGGTGAAACCAATATGCACAAACATTCTATGTCATGTATTGCATTTTCACCGGTAAATACCACTGACCACATTAATAATATGTTTCTAAAGATATACTGGGTTGCCAGGACAAACATCCATATCTCTGCCAGATATGACCATCCGTGTGTATGACCTAGACGGCACTGTGATCAGATGAGGACCTCATCCATGGTCCAATGTGGTCATTGACCGACCAGATTTACACGCTGTCAAGATAGACAAATGAACAACCTCATTCAGATGTTGAGTGGGATCGGCAATCTTTTTTGGCCCAGTACACACTACATTTGGCTGTATGGGGGAACCTTTAGGTTTTTTTAGTTAGCCACACGCTCAAGAATAATCCAATCAAAATGGATGGGGGTGGTGATGTTAATACTTGGCCTCATTTGAGAGATCGCCCTTAGATGGTCCATCCGAGAAGTAACTCTTGGATGACAGATTGGAGGGGTGTTATTTAGATGACTAGCTCAAAAGGTCAAACCTGGATTTTGATCATGACATGACCTGAAGGGATCAGTTTAAAAAAAAGTCCCCCCATCCTAGATATGCGAGGCCAAAAGCTAGAGAGATATGAGAGAGAGCTAGAGAGATATGAGAGAGAGAGAGAGAGAGAGATATGAGAGAGAGAGAGAGAGAGAGAGAAATGAGAGAGAGCTAGAGAGATATGAGAGAGAGCTAGAGAGATATGAGAGAGAGAGAGAGATATGAGAGAGAGAGAGATATGAGAGAGAGCTTGATAGATATGAGAGAGAGCTAGAGAGATATGAGAGAGAGCTAGAGAGATATGAGAGAGGGCTTGATAGATATGAGAGAGAGCTAGAGAGAGAGAGCTAGAGAGAGCTATATAGATACGAGAGAGAGAGCTAGAGAGATATGAGAGAGAGCTAGAGAGAGCTAGAGAGATATGAGAGAGAGCTAGAGAGATATGAGAGAGAGCTAGAGAGATATGAGAGAGAGCTAGAGAGCTATGAGAGAGAGAGCTAGAGAGATATTAGAGAGAGCTAGAGAGATATTAGAGAGAGCTAGAGAGATATGAGAGAGAGCTAGAGAGATATGAGAGAGAGCTAGAGAGAGAGAGAGCTAGAGAGATATGAAAGAGAGCTAGAGAGATATGAGAGAGAGCTAGAGAGCGAGAGCTAGAGAGAGAGAGCGAGCTAGAGAGAGAGCTTGATAGATATGAGAGAGAGCTAGAGAGAGAGAGAGAGCTAGAGAGAGCTTGATAGATATGAGAGAGAGATAGAGAGAGAGAGAGCTAGAGAGAGCTTGATAGATATGAGAGAGAGCTAGAGAGAGAGAGAGCTAGAGAGAGCTTGATAGATATGAGAGAGAGCTAGAGAGAGAGAGCTAGAGAGAGCTATATAGATACGAGAGAGAGCTAGAGAGATATGAGAGAGAGCTAGAGAGAGAGAGAGAGAGCTAGAGAGATATGAGAGAGAGAGAGAGAGCTAGAGAGAGAGAGCGAGCTAGAGAGAGAGAGAGAGCTTGATAGATATGAGAGAGAGCTAAAGAGAGAGAGAGAGAGCTAGAGAGAGCTTGATAGATATGAGAGAGAGATAGAGAGAGAGAGAGAGAGCTAGAGAGAGCTTGATAGATATGAGAGAGAGCTAGAGAGAGAGAGCTAGAGGAAGCTATATAGATACGAGAGAGAGCTAGAGAGATATGAGAGAGAGCTAGAGAGAGAGAGAGAGAGCTAGAGAGATATGAGAGAGAGCTAGAGAGAGAGAGAGAGAGCTAGAGAGAGAGAGAGAGAGCTAGAGAGATATGAGAGAGAGCTAGAGAGATATGAGAGCGAGCTAGAGAGATATGAGAGAGAGCTAGAGAGATATTAGAGAGAGCTTGATAGATATGAGAGAGAGCTAGAGAGAGAGAGAGAGCTAGAGAGAGCTTGATAGATATGAGAGAGAGCTAGAGAGAGAGAGAGCTAGAGAGAGCTTGATAGATATGAGAGAGCTAGAGAGAGAGAGCTAGAGATAGCTTGATAGATATGAGAGAGAGCTAGAGAGAGACAGCTAGAAAGCTAGATAGATATAATAGAGAACTAGATATGAGAGAGATAGCTAGAGTTCTAGATATGAGAGGGAGCTAGAGAGAGAGCTAGATATGAGAGCGAGAGCTAGAGAGTGCTAGATAGATATGAGAGAGCTAGGTAGATATAAGAGAGAGATGAGAGAGATCTATTATTTTCAAATATAACTGTCAAATGGCAAATCCACCTGTCCTGGGTTAATATTCCATTATAACTACCTAGATGTAATGCAATCAGTGTGTTTCAGAGATGCCTTTTTCTAATTCGCATTGTGCTCCTGTGTTTCCTCCTCACGGTTCCTCCTTAATGCCAGTGACATCCTATGCAGTAGGCAGCGGAGCCCGTTTCAGCATAAAACGGCTTCTGCCATTTGTGATTTAAGATGGGAATTACAAGCACGCTGCAGATGATGCTTAAGTGAAAGAAATGCACGTAGACAGATCCATATTGGATGTTTTATACCCCTCATTTTGCTGTGGGGCGACCTGTTCACGCCCCACCTCCAGCCGTTCTGTGGGTTGGGGGCGTGACCTGTGGGTTGGGGGCGTGGAAATTTTTTAATCCATCCCTTTATCTCAACTTCTTAATTTAAAAATAAAAATGTTTTTAAATATTTGTTATTGATATTATAAGGGCCCTTTGTCTGAAAGCTTTATATGTGCAGCGTCTTGTTTAACCACCACCAGTCATTTCTATGTATTGTAATAATACATTCCTTCCATGCAGCCAATTATTTTGCTCAGTGTATCAATTTTCATAATGTTTCTGAGTGACTCATGTCAATTTAAATTACCCAGAACATTAAATGTTTATGGGAGTTTATTTAAATTTCCATTGTGATAAGTAATACTTAAAATAATTGTAATTTTAATATCCGTAGCTTGAGAACCAACCCATTATGCTGGTGCAATGCTTCAGTGGCCTCACTTGAGCCAGAAATAGGTGAGACTGGAAAATAATAAAGATATTTATAACAAATTAGTAATTAATATTCATTTAAAGGAGACTTGACCGCACGTCAAGAAAAGATATTGCTACTTAATGAGAGGTTAAGTTAATGAAGGCGTGGGAGGAATGTTTCAAAATAGAGAACCTTGAAATGGGAAACTGATTCAGAAAACAAGTTATGATTTACTGTATTAAAAAACGAATAATTACTAGCAAAATACTGCATTTTATTTTCAGTTGTTAGGTATATTGTCTTACTCCTCAGCGCAAACACAATGGGGGATATTTCTGAAAACTGTAACACATTTAACTGAGAAATACAATAAAAAATAGATTTATCAAACATTTTAATAAGGAAATTGGAGGTGTTGTATGTGGCAACCAATCAGAGTCTAGCTATCATACTCTAGAATGTACTAGGTAAATGATAGTTTGAATCTGATTGGTTGCTATGGGCAACACTACCAGTTTCCTTTTTAGAACTTTGATAAATCTATCCCCAAATGTTTTTGTACTAGATGGTGCTGCAGGCTGTGTGGTTCACATGCACCTAACCTTCTAACCACCACCACTTCCGCATCCAGTATTTATACTGTAGGCTGGTTGGCTGATGTGGTCAATACAGTCTTGGACATGACCCATGTCAACCAATCAAACGCTTGCTTTTATTTTTATTTTTTGTTTTATGTATCCTTTTTGTACAAGAATACAAGTCAAAATTCTGTCAGCAGAAAAAAGTACCTAATGCACGAATGCTCTTGTATTCTATTAAGCAGGCAAAGAGTCATTTTTTTTAAAGCTATCGGAGACTTAAGTCCACGGAAAGCTTTCAAGGAAAACAGGAAATGGATTATGGGGCGAGAGAGGAGGTTTTAAGAGATGTGACGATGAAAAACTATTGCAATTCACTTTTTAGAAGTTATAAGGAATTTGTAATGGCTTGCTGTTGGTTTGCAGTTAAAGGGGTTGGAGAATTATCATCATCATCACCATTTATTTATATAGCGCCACTGATTCCGCAGCGCTGTACAGAGAATTCATTCACTTCAGTCCCTGCCATGACCCCAGCGCTGTGAGGCAGAAGTGCTAACCACTGAGCCACCATGCTGTCCATGGATTTACTGCAATTTAGACAACCGATCCCATGAAATGCAATCGTCCTAGTGGGGAGACCCTCTTTTGCTACAACCCCCTAGTATCTCCATCTATAATCTGTTCCTGATTACATTTTCCAGACGAGAGCTATGAGCAGAGCCTGGAGATTCAACCTCCCAGCTCTGTTCTATTTACTTTCGATGGGTGCTGATTGGACAGCAGCCAACGGCCAATCATCTTCTGCCTTGCCATCGCACTGCTACTTGTGTTTGCATTACGAAACCGCCAATTTTCCAACCCGTCTGTAAACGGTGACGCATTTCCTCACAGACCGCTCAGGTCCGTTTCCAGCCTGACACCCTATCCGTGTTGACACCGCCTGCTCTCTGTATAGTCATTCTGGGTGGAAACAACTTCACTGCCAGACAGCACTTACTGATAAGCCGTAACAATTAATAATGTTGATTTCAATGGTTCAGAACAGATGAGAAGGCAAAGTCTTCAGTCAATGCTATTTACACAGCATTAGAAAAGTTTCTTTGACCTAAACTGGTAAACATTGAGGTGGTGGGGGGGGGGAGACTTTGACCTTTGGATATATTACAGTAACTATCAGTAAATCCATTTAGGATATTAATACAGAAAGATAGCACTGACGAGTGTGTGTGTTTCTCTTTAAACCTGGTTTATGACGCCGTGACCTGTGTTTGAGGTGAGCGGTGTAAAGACGAGGCCTGGAAACTCAACGGCCCTCGGGATTTCATCACGTAGCCTTTAGCCTTAACTTTAGCGTAGAAATCTAAACAGCACTTGTTATTTTATTTGCTTAGCTGCCGGCAAAGTCCCTTTCACCTCAGAAGATAGACACCGGGGCTCTAATCCTCCGTATTAAAACCCTATTGAGCGATTCTTAACTGTCAACAAAGGGAAAATGCTGAATTCATTCTTGAATTTCAAAGCAAACGTTTAATAATCATGTCAGTTAGAAAAAAAAAGAGAAAGAGGCGAAAGCAAAGAGCTGTTCTTAGAAGGAGATTGAACTGAACTATAATTGAACTTGGTGCATTCATCATCCACATTTCTCTGTGTTCTTATCGGCAATGGATATGGTAAGACCGAAGACTATTAAATCCAAGGAAAAGTCCCCATCTCTCAAGACTACACCGTCATGGTGTTCAGTTTTTTATGTACCCACACAGGACATCTTTTTAGGAGCTCAGTGTAGGTAATTATTATCATAAATAGAATTTAACATAAAAGAATTTTGATTTAAATATAATTTGTTTGTGATCCCCTTGAGGTCAGGTGTTTTTTGGTTTTTCACAATCAAACCAATTTCCACAATTTGGTGATGTGCCGGGAAAGTCCTATGTGTATATTATCAAACCCAATCTCAAATCTAGTATCCTGAATGGGAGGGATTGGGGAGGGGGGTTTACAATTAAGGTTTTGTTTCTTAATTTGGAGAACCATGACGTAAATATACTAAATTATATTTGAAAATTACTCCCCACGTTCTTTCCCTGACGTTCCCCTACATAATAAATTGTTTAGCAGGGCTCCTCGCAGTGTCTTGGAAGGAAAAGCCTGAATGTTTGTTGTGCAATTGTGGTCACTTGGCTTGGAGCACAGATAGTCAGATTTTAAATGGTGTTGCCCTATTTAGTGGCAGGGGAGAACCAATCAGGGCCCAAATGTCAAGTATTTAATGGGGAAGCGTAGTGGCTTAGTGGTTAACACTTCTGCCTCACAGCACTGGGGTCATTTTTTCGATTCCCGACCATGGCCTTATCTGTGAGGAGTTTGTATGTTCTCCCCGTGTTTGTGTGGGTTTCCTCCAGGTGCTCTGGTTTCCTCCCACAATCCAAAAACATACTGGTAGGTTAATTGGCTGCTATCAAATTGACTCTAGTCTGTGTCTGTGTCTGTATGTCAGGGAATTTAGACTGTAAGCCAGTGGGGCAGGGACTGATGTGAATGTGTTTTCTGTACAGCGCTGCGGAATTAGTGGCGCTATATAAATAAATGGTGATGATGATGACTCTCTGGTGTGTTGTGAATAAACATTTGGGGGTAGTTTTACCAAAATGCTTAAAAAGGAAAAGTGGAGGTGCTGCCCATAGCAACCAATCAGATTTCATCTATCATTTACCTAGTACATTCTTGAAAATGATTGCTAGATTTTGATTGGTTGCTATGGGCAACACTTCCGCTTTTCCTTTTAGAAGCGTTCGTAAATTTACCCCATGGTCTTAACCGTTCCATGCAAATTCCCCCCCCCCCCCTCACCCCGATCATTTTTGGTCTGTCAGAACTTCTCTCTTATTATACCCGAACCAAACCACACAGCAGAATTACTTGACACATTCATCCCAGCTCTATGCACAGATCAGAATATTAGTCCATCGGATGCTGCAGTTTTGCTAATCTCTAGTTGTGATCTACGCAATGTTCTTCTATTGCGACCTGTATCACAGAACAGATCAAAATCTGATTGGACCTAGCTGATCGTATATCATTGCCAACATACAACTTTAAGACCCACATATTATGCAGCTCCCATTGTAATGCTCAGCTGACAAAATCTGGGCTAATTAAAATAATCATGATAAAGTGCCCCATTTTGTGGGCTGAACCAATATCCATGGGAATGCAGCCAATCACATCACTACACACCAGTAACTCATTAAGAGGTGGATTTATCAAACCTGCTAAAAAGGAAGTGAGTGGAGGTGTTGCCCATAGCAACCAATCAGATTCTAGCTATCATGTTCTAATCTGGACTAGATTAATGATAGCTAGAATCTGATTGGTTGCTATGGGCAACATCTCCACGGTTTCTTTTTTAGAATGTTTGTGACTCTTTGGGGCAGATTTATCAGTCATCTTTGGTTCCTAATGAATTGATAAGCTGTAGTTTCAAGAACACCACAAAATGTCTGCCTCCATTGTGGTCTTTTTAAAAAAAACAGGTTAAATCAAATGGATAAAAAATGGGATCAGACAATAGTATATTGGTTGCTGTAGAACGGTAGTTATGACATGACCGGCTGCGGCACCGGGCCCCGCCATTTTTTTTGCGCGTTTTCAGTAGAAATGGGAGGGGCCTGTGACCGCCCTCCAGCGGGCCGGGTGATTGTTAGTAGCAGTCGCCACAGTAATTGGAATAGTCTCTGTATGTGTTACTATGACTAAATAAATATAGAGGAATTGAATAAATAGAAGGAAGAAAATGAAATAAATGTGTTTCTGTGCCTGTTTCAGTAGTGTGAAAATAAATATATAATATATATATATATATATATATATATATATATATATATATATATATATATATATATATATAAAATCTCCATTGCTTTGTTATTATACCTTTATACACCTATGTCAATGGTTATTTCATTAACGAATAAATAGAATTTGCTTACGATGCACCTTTTTAAAATTATTTCTTCATAAACAATAAAGCACATTTTATTGATAATTCTTTCTAATTGTGTTTTTCCTATTTGTTTAATTCCCCACTAAAGAATGTCCCCGTTTTTCAGCTGCTCATAAGAAGTTAATAAAATTGGGATTTTAAACCGTGTTAGAGTCCTGACATCTTAATCTTCATTAAGGGGACTTAAACTCCCGAGAGCCTGTGAGCACCTCCTGGCACGGCCAGAACTGGGAAACACAAGAGAGGTCTGATCGAATGAACTATTAAATAACTCTCGGTGATCCTTCAGGGAGAAACAATAGGTGTTGAAATCTTCTGTTTAACGTATATCAATCACGCTTACACGGAGATTTCTAATTAATTATCCTCCATTTTGTTAGAGACTCATAGAGACTTGATGCCAGTGATCTCATGTTGGACAATGCCGCGGCATCTCTGAAAAGGGCTGATGGCATTTAAGTAGAGAACAGCATTGTGGAACTTAATACGGTGGAATCTCTGAGGTAGCTGTATTACTGCGTATAACTCAGCGAATATTCTCATCAATTATAAAACATGGGACTATCTGTTATCACTGCATCTAAAGGGTACTTGTCACCTACAGGGGAAGCAGCCATCTTGTGGGTTCCACCAATATTCATAGTAATACAGCCTATGAACTCAATAGGAGCAAGTGACATCACAAAGGCACACAACAGAGACAGCCATCTTGTGGGTTGAACCAATGTTCATAGTAATACAGCCTATGAACTCAATAGGAGCAAGTGACATCACAGAGGCACACAACAGAGACAGCCATCTTGTGGGTTGAACCAATGTTCATAGTAATACAGCCTATGAACTCAATAGGAGCAAGTGGCATCACAGAGGCACACGACAGAGGCAATGATTATTATACTTGTTTTTTTTATGTAGCACCAATCATATTACGCAGTGATGTAATCAATCACATCGTCCTTGAACCATCCGGGCTTGCATTCTAAATTCATTTGACCAAACACATACACATATACTAGGGTAAATTTTGTCAGAAGCCAGTTACCCTATCAGTATGTTTCTGGAGTGTGGGGGAAAGCCCAGACAAACACAGGGAGAAGATACAAACTCCACACAGATAGGGCCATCGTTGGAATCGAACCCATGACCGTAGCGATGTGAGGTAGCAATGTGTCACCAAGCTGCCCATTTCACCAACCAACTCATAATAAGCACGTGACCTCACAGCCAGTAAATTTGTGGGTTGATTCAATAATCAAATATATCCTGCTAATTGACAATTGCATCCTAATTGATACTTTATTACATTTTCAGTTTATCAAATCTTTCATGTCTTAAGATTTATAACTCCGGATATGAAGTAGTTGAGGCGTGTGAACGAAGTTTTCTTATTTTAGTTGACAGACGCCATTGACTTATCTATCTCAAAGGTCTTGGTAGGTTATGCCCGATAGACCGTCTGCTATTTGGGGGGGAAAAAATAAAGAATTCAACAAAATCATCTATAAATAAAATATTAGAATGATTTAGGGACAGTATATATCTTAAATATTATTAAACTGACAAAAATATGTCCTAAGAAAACATAGCACTGACATCTTAATGGTGTAGCCATTTATAACGTTATACAATAAATGTAGCAATAAAAGAGATGAATTTATAGAGTTTGTGAAGTACATTAACCCACTCGTTCTATGTTTACTTGCACACAAAATGCAATTAGACCTTTTTTTTTTTGCTATTGTCAGACTCTAAGTAGATGGAAGTAGATGGGATAATTAAAAATCCTATTGGGTAAACAATCTCCTAGTGTGTGACCCTCTAATTAATAGACTACAGGGAGAAAGTACAGAAATGACGAGATAATTAACATGTACATTAAAAAGGAAAATGGAAGACGGGGGTAACACACAGCAGGGCGGGCGCAGGGGGCCTTTAGAATATGCGAACAGGCCAACCAGAATGAGTGACACTGAAGGTATTTTTTTTGGGGGGGGGTGGGGTCAGTATTGGAGGAAAAATAGAAAATAACATCATGATCTAAGTGTTAAAATTATTTTCCTTGGCTAGGTTTCTGGATATATAGATAAGACTGTTGTTGTTGTCATTAATTGTTATTATTATTATTTTTATTATTGTTATTATTATTATTTTTTATTGTTGTTGTTTTTTATTATTGTTGTTGTTATTATTTATTATTATTTTTATTATTTTTTTATTATTGTTATTATTATTATTTACATCACTTCTACATTTTATGTAGTTGACAGAGATTATCTCTATTCCTACTACCACAGGCATACATAGACATACCTAGGACCACATAAAGGTGAAGCCAGTTATAAGAGCAGTCTGTCTCTCTTTAACCAATATTCATATATTGGGTGAAGGTGAAATTTAAAAGTGGAAGCAGTGGTGGAATTGGGGGGGTTTACGGGTGTATGTCATACTGTCACTTCTCATTCCAGTCACTTACTATAGATATATATATATATATATATATATATATATATATATATATATATATATATACACACACACACACAGTGGTGGAAGTGGGGGGTATACGGGGGCATGTCACACCACCGCTTCTCCTTGCGGGGATAGGTGATTTTCTATAAGAGTACAAAAATATTGGGTAGCACGGTGGTTAGCACTTCTGCCTCACAGCACTGGGGTCATGAGTTCAATTCCCAACCATGGTCTTATCTGTGTGGAGTTTGTATGTTCTCCCTGTATTTGCGTGGGTTTCCTCCGGGTGCTCCGGTTTCCTCCCACACTCCAAAAACATACTAGTAGGTTAATTGGCTGCTATCAAATTGACCCGTGTCTGTGTGTGTGTGTGTGTGTGTGTGTGTGTGTATGTTAGGGAATTTAGACTGTAAGCTCCAATGGGGCAGGGACTGATGTGAGTGAGTTCTCTGTACAGCGCTGCGGAATCAGTGGCGCTATATAAATAAATGATGATGATGATGATTTCCAGTTCAGAGTCAACCTATAATAATAGTTTTTCCACAGTTCTTTTCCAATGAAGATTGGAAATACACCAATCCCATCTTTTAATGGAGATATAAATATTATCGTTTTCTCCATTTTTCCCACTCCAGTTCCAACTTGGCAGTAAATAGTCCATGAACGCCTCAAAAATGTTATCAAGTAGTTGAGCAGTTTCGGTTGTACCTTCAATACCATATGATATATAAACTATATAAAAATTAGATAAACCTGTGTCTTATATTTCTCCACATTCATTAACCTAATCTTTAGATTAAATATATTGGGTAGAATCGTATGTTAATACAGAAGGTATCTGGTTTATCTTTTTATTTTTATTTTTTTATTTTTTTTAACTAATTGAATACATTAAATAATATGGTCTAAGAAAGATGACAAATACATTGCACGTCTCCAAGCTTGTGTAATAAAAAATGTATTTAGGATCTGACCGTAATGGCTTGTACCCTGCTTGCCAAAACATGACTTCCTAGCAGGTGATTTTCGTCAAGTGCATCTGAAATGGTACCTAAATGAATTAGCAATAAAATGGACTTAGACCTAGCAGTGGGGGCTTCCATTAATCTTGGGTTAATCACTAAAGAGATGTCAGTCACTTTTCTTAAGAAGTCACATTTTTCTCCCTTTGCCGGCGACCACATTTCATAAAGTAACATATTTGCAATGAAAGGACTCTGCTTGAATTAAAAAACCCTAAAGGTTTATGCAGATTTTAGTTTTGATTACCGCTGGTATGAGCTCTTAGCAGACTCCGGAAGGAAGGTCCAGATTGAAAGAGCCCCAGCGTGCAATTCATAATATTCTTTGAAATAAAATAGTGCACTCGTACTTACTAGATTTAATCAGCTCTGACTTTTGATAGTCAAACAATAGCTAATTACCGTAACACCTGCCTTGATAGTCATGTCATGTAGGTTATTGCCGACGAGAGGCCTCGTATCTTGGCTCCACGGTTATTACAGTCTGAAAAATCTATCTGCAGAAGTGACGTTCTGTAACTTCAGTGCCCATTAAAAAGCTTTTTCTTCCCCCCCTTTCCAACTGTATTACCGACTATTTTTTTTTTTATCCCTGCATTCTAATGAAGTTTAGCCATTTTTTATTTTATTTTTATTCCAAATTTGCAAGCAAAAAAAAAAAAAGCAAACCTCAATATTTGAAACCCGTGAGTTACATCAAATCCGAGCATTAAAATATTTCGCTGCTCCGGAGGGGGGTGGTAGAAATGTTGGTTTATTTGCATGAATAACTATATATATACGTTTGGTTATACGAACCATAGACCAGGCGGTCAAAAAATGAATTTGAATATTTCTAGCGTCAAATTGTGGAATATGTCATTTTAAACCAGTACCCTGTGGTCAAAACATTTAATGGGGGATATATATATTTTTTTAGATTTTGTTTTAAATGTCAGTGTGATGTTCTTGTTTTCTGTGTGTGTATGTGTTTCCTTTCATTTATAATTGCTTTTAAGTACTGTTTTGATTGCTGGTAATCTTTAGACCTCGTCTATAAATGTCTTGTTTAAGTCTTTTTACCTCGCCATTAATTTTGCAACAGATCTGTGTTATTCATTTGTTCAGTGGAGTGTAGAGCGTTGGTCCTTAGCTCCTGGCACGAGACGGGCCCTTGCCATGTTCTTTGCAGAACGGACGCAGATGTTGGTAATGGTAAAATGATGGATGTCCTGGCTCCACGGGCCTAGAGTGACAACGCAGACAAAAGAGTGCCTTGAGACGAGACCTCTGTAACACAGACAACTTAACATGGCGGGCCATCTGTGCTGAGAAGTCCTTACAGACGCTGCAATGTTGCTCGTTTCGTCTTCATGCTCCGTATCGGTCACCTGTCAGACGACGAGGGCAGTGCTGGTTGACGTATCTTGCAGAACTCTGTTGAGATGGTACATAAGTAAGGACTCTAGACCTGCATATAATGTAACCTTCGCTGTAGTCTGAGGCATTACTCCCATCATTCATGAAGTAAGAATGGGGACAGGGTGCATCTGGTAGGTGGGGACACGCCACGTTTCCCGGGGTCATGCCCAATATTTCAGAAGCACTTGGCTGCTCCCAGTCCCCTAAAAATTCCCCTACAATGTTGTGTTCACCTGCAGCTGGTATACACGGCTTTGAAGGGGCATCGCCTAGAGGGACATACAGGTAATGGCTGCATACGCAAATTGAGGGAGGGTTTCCTAGTGCCTGGAAACCCCCCTCCAAGCCTGGGACTCTGTATAATTGAGGTGGCTGGACCCTGCCCCTGCTTCACCTTGCTCTGCTTGAAAAGGGAGAGCTGCATGCACCTAACAGTAGTGCACGCAGCATTGCCCATGTATATTATGGGGATAGGAAGAGTTGGAGAGCAGCCAAGCACTGTCTAAAATTATAGCCACGCCCCCATGCATGCTGGTCACGCCAACTGGTGGCACGGTGTGGAAACCCCCCTCTACAAATCTTGCGTTTGCCCCTGGGCTGGCAAATTTTAGCCTGGGGGGCGACTCGACTCAGTAGCCCATTAGGAACATTGTAAAGGAAAAATGCATGCATGTTCAATCGTATTTTGTGATTGGTGGTTTAATCAGAGGAAAGTGTCAACACGATTTTCAGCACAGTTTAACGTCCCAGCCGGTCACATGATCGTGACCAGACCAATCAAAAAAATTCATATGTTCCTATGTCATGTACAGCTAAGTATCTGCGACTGTTTCATTATATCACAGGATTGGGAAGCTTAGAATTCATATCACTATTTAATACAGCAACGTGCGGTTGTCACAGCTGATTTCTACCAACTAAGTTCAGTAGGTTTGAACTAAAGCTATCAAGTAGATAACAACTTAATATCAAAGCCCTAAAAAAACCGAACATCTATATCTGAAATCAGATTGGTCAGAAAAACCATATAATCCTCTGTGAACCATATTGCATGTTTTGCCTGGTATAGGCTTCTGGATATTTATCTGTTCTATGTGGATATTGAAGTATTGTGTCAGCCAAGATCAGTGTTGTCTATGTTTTATATTTTGCATATATTTGTCCTATTTTGTATATCCGCCCTCGTCACTTTCTTGTACATTCGGATTGGGACCGTCCCACCTAAATCAGGATAGTTGGAAGGTATGCCAAGGTTGTTCTTACTATATAGGCAGGGCCATCTTAACAACATTATGGGCCCCCGGGCAAAGCAGTGCACCGGGGCCCCTAGATATAGATATATAGATGTATACAGATACAGATATAGATATAGATATATAGAGCTAGATATATGTACTTGCTCAGTGACCCTTGTAGGTTTTATTTGCAGGTTTTTTTCTTTTGCAGGATTATCTGTTCTCATTATGAGCCGTGCCTATGGGGCCCCCTTGCCCGTGGGGCCCCCGGGCAGCTGCCCATTGTGCCCAATGGAATAGATGGCCCTGTATATAGGCACATACATAGGGCCACTGAGGAATGACCATGATTTTATTTATTTCATTTTGTTTTGTTTTGACTGGCTGCCACTGTCAACTGGCAATTCCTCCAATGAACATCAGGACAGGTTGGCCCCGGGCCCTACATGTATGAGCATTATGAGAGAGTAAACAATTAGTGTGAACTACATGTGGCTTTTTGGAAGAGGGGGGGGGGGGGTGAATCATCCTCACTGTTCAAACTGAGCAAAATAACTCAGCGTGTTGTAAGAATTTGGCTGCTGTGGTTACTGTGACTCGATTCTGAAAGTGCTTTAAGATAATTGTTTGCAAATAAAGGTGTAAGAGAAATGTCTAAAAATATATATATATATTCTCTCTGTATGGGAAAATAACATTTAACAGGTTTGCATCATGTGATTTTTTTTTTTTACCCACAAACTTCCTTTGTTCTGTATTGTACATCTCTGTGACTAATAATTCCTCTCTATGGGGTCAATTTATAACATCTGGCGATAAGACTGATTTTTCTATCACTTACCGTTGCAATTTATCATTAAAATCTCTCTCAGGCAACTGAGAGATAACTCCGCTGTCTTGGCGACACTAGCCCGGAGCGGGAAGAGTTACCACTGCACCAAGCATTCACACATGGGCATTGGAGCTGAAATCCCAGGTGAAAAATATATATATATATATGGCACCTTAATAGACTGCTGCCAATATGAGGTATATTTACTAAACTGCGGGTTTGAAAAAGCGGAGATGTTGCCTATAGCAACCAATCAGATTCTAGCTGTTATTTTTGTAGAATGCACTAAATAAATGATAACTACAATCTGATTGGTCGCTATAAGCAACATCTCCACTTATTCAAACCCGCAGTTTAGTAAATATACCCCCAAGTCCCTAAATATATTATTAGTCAGTAACATCTGCTAAATGATCTCCTGTATAGAACGCATCTGTAAATTAAAAGTCTCTTTTTGTGTGTGTAATCTGTTTTCCTTGAGGGTAAAATGTAACAGATGAAACAATCCACAGTTATATTATCTGAGACAAATAACATTGTTCATCCTCAAATTTTCACAGAAACAATAAAAATAAGACAATAAGTAAATACAAGGACAAAAAATATATGGGGGGAAAAAAGGTAAGGGAAAGAAAGGGGAGTTGGGTGACGTAAGACTCCTTTGGGTAATAAATGAAAGTAGAACAATATATGTGTTTTAACTATCAAAAGTCAGCATTGAAAATTTGTATCTAGAAAATTAAAGTCGAGTTGTGATCCTCATTCACCGGCCACGAATAAGCAGTAAGAAGGTGATTCTTTAAATCCAATCCTACATAACCATAGTGTAATTTTTCTCGGTTGGACAAAGATCTGTACATGTTAGACAGTAGGACACACTGGGGCACATTTATCATTTATCGGGCAAAACGAGAAATACTTATCAATCCTTATCGCATGGATAAGGATTGATGTATTTCTCAAATTTATGAAAAATGGATCACAGAGACAGCAGTTCCGAAAAACTGCTGTTTCTGTGATAAAAAAAAAACCATACTCACCACTGCCTCTTTGGGACACGCTGTCTCCGGATCTCCTCCTCTTCAGTGTACTTTCTCTTCTTCATGCAACTGCGCATGTGCCGTCCGGAGAGCTTGAGGCTGTGACAGGGAGGGATCACAAGATCACTCCCTGCCCATGCGCTGTCCAGCTCTGCTCTCTGGAGCAGAGCTGGACATAACCAAGAACAACAGTTTTAGCAGCATTTCGGATGATGTACGCCAGCTTCAGCTGGTACATTAACACAACAAGTTCCCGAAAAAAACATTTTTTCGGGACTTGTTAGATTGCGACCAGGAGCAGTCACCATTCTGTTGAATGGTGACTGCTCGCAAAAACGATCAGGAGTGCAAAGCAGCAGATACCCATGATATCTGCTGCGATGCACCTTTAATAAATTTGCAGAAGGCACATCGGGAGCTGATTTCCACGGTAAGTGCACGATAGTGCAATACCGTGCTTCCTTAAATATACCCCATAGTGTCCATGTGCATCCAGCGATCACTCTTACAGCACAGTCTTCCTAGGGCGCGCTGAACTGTATTTGCAGTGCCCTTTATTCTTGTTGAATGCAGCTCAAACCAAACATACCTGTGCTTTAATTTGTAGTTATTAGGATGAAGCACACACACTCGGTCTGAGTATGTATCAGCAATTGCTCTTCGTAAGGCCGTGTGTTAGAGGGGAATGAGATTACACCAGTTGACCTGCCATCGGCTCCCGTCCTGCTTACTTCCTCCTTCTCTCCCTCTCATTTGTCACGCTGTCCTCAGAAGTCAGTAAAGGCCTCTCGTCTATATGCTTCATGATTGCCATATCTGATCAGTTTGATTGATCATTGCTGTAGCCACAGGTTGGTAATATGTTTTTTCAGAGAGTCCCCTGGTTCCCCGGGGATGCCAGCGGCGTGACAGCCTTAAAAACCGGCCATTTATCAACCTGTTCCCTGGTGGTCAGTCCTCTCGCACGCGTAGCCGAGCCGAGCCGGCAGGGTTACCGGTGCACAAACATTTAGCTGACTTTTTAAATTGACTGTTTTACATTAACTAAACCTTATGTCTTATTAAATATCATAATTAAATCCTTTCTCCGTTATTTATGTATTACTGACGTAGCTACAAATGGAGTCCAACTTTTTTTGAGCAATGCTTTTTTATTTTGGTATTTATATTTTTATAGGTTGTTTTCTCATTTTTGATGAACCGATATTTTCAAAGGATTACATGTTACAGTCTGTGCAATACCATGAAAATTAGGCTACTCTGGAGAATAACCGCTTTATAAATGTAACATTAGATTTGATCAGAGACATTTTAAGAATCCCCTCTCGTCAACCCCCCATCCTGCTGAGCCAACCTATTACTTATCTGAGCACAATAAGCAAGAGCAAGATTTTGATGCACATGCGAAGAATTGTGGCTCCTTTAAGTGTGCGTGTCATTATTTAACTGGGGGGGGGGTTCTATTTATCATGTGATATAGAAGATTTCGTATAGCTTAGCTGCCTTTCACAGCGATAGAATATCATTGGCCACACAATTTCTCAATAAAATTCTTACCGCTGACCAGGCCGGACTGGGATTAATCTGCCCGTGCGTGTGCTGGCTCGCTATTTTGCGCAGGAGAACTGGAGTTTGCACTTCCAGTTCCAGATTCAATAATTAAAAACATAATAAAGTTGTTATTAAAAAAAAAAAATTAAATACAATAAACTTTAGTGGAAAAAATGCTTTATTTTAATAACACTTTTTCTTCTTTTCTTTTTCTTCTTTTCTTCTTTTTCTTTTCTTTTTCTTTTCTTCTTCTTTTCTTTTCTTCTTTTCTTTTTTTCTTCTTTTTTTTCTTTATCGACACCCTGCTTCTGCCATCCTGAGTTGGCCAAAACTTTAAGAAATACAGAGGAGATAGCCAACACTGCCCAGGGGGCTTAAATATATAGGGAGAGTCCCTACATCTGGGGAAAACTCCCATTTTCATCGGAATTCTGGCTTTTCTCCCTTTAGTAAATAGACCCATTGGTCTGATTTTTAAAGGAGGGATGTTCGTAACCACCCAATTAGGTCCGATTTTGTAAAAATTATTCAGTGGATCTGAAGTTTAAAAATCGATACGAATTTTCGCTTGTGAAAGATCTATTCTCGGAACTGTGGTAGATCGGACAGGTCACATAGCAATAGGATCTGATATAGAAGTAATCACCGATGTACAGTATTTAGGACTCCTAACCCTCCGATAGCAGCTTCAGCTATATAGTCTCTTCCGTCCGCTTCTCAGATTCAACAAGATCCTAACGCAGGCTTCCTAAGTCAATGGGGTATTATGGCTGTGTAGGTCATGTGCCCATTTATCTGTGCATTAAGGTGTTGCCCATTGTCGATGAATGTCTTTTTTCTGCATGATATATATGATTCCAGCGCATAATATTGTGTGTGTATATATGTGTGTATATAATATATATGTATTAGAGATGCTTAAGCTCGGTTCCCTGAGAACCGAACACACCTGAACTTAGCGGATCTGAATACCGAGCTGAGCCGGCTCGCTACTTTCACGCGCCCTCGGGTTTGAAAACGAGGCAAAACGTCATTGTTACGTCGTCGGATCTCGCGCTTTTTGTATTCCTTTTTAAGATCCAACATAATGGTGGGAGGGATGGCGGACCCCCATTTATCTTTTCTGCCTCTGCTGTATGCCAATGTGTCCTAGATGTGCTAGGAACTGCCGTGTGTTTGTGTCATTGCTCTGTCGCTTACCATCCAGCCAGGTCGCTGCAGTATTTGTACAAAAGTGTATGTAAAGAATATTGTGACCTGTGAGGTGGTCAAAATTTACTGCAAATGACTTGAAATTAGTGTTATTGAGGTTACTAATAATGTAGGAACAAAAAAAAGAGCAAAATTATGTGATTTTAGCATATTTTAGGATTTTTTCTAAAAAATCCAAATCCAAAACACACAAGGGCGTTTATACCAAAACACGACCCTAATCCAGATCCAAAACCAGTTCACGAGGGTCAGTGAACATCATATATATATATATATATATATATATATATATATATATAAATATTTATTATACCCTGCTTTCCTTACTTTGCAATGTACACTAAGTACTGTGACCGATCTTACTGCAGACTTTAAGTCTGCGGAGGTCTGCAGAAATACACCATCAGATCACACAAAGATTGAATAGATGAATTAAAATAAAAAAAAGTATACGGTTGAAATTTAGAACATAAATACTCACCTGCTTGGAGCTTGTGTGCCTGGTAAGTGCCTACTCCATTGTATAAAATAAACTTGTTTCCATTAAGCATAATGGAATCATAATAAGTCATGAATTGCATTACCCCTCTACAGATACTCCCCTGCTCTGAACTATTTGCATGAGCTAAACTGTTGTTATTAATATGATTTTTATTTTATTTTTTGAAAGCACTAAAGCCATAATGTACTCTGTCCCTACCTTAATCTCTGCCAATATGAGGCCATTCATTAGAGTATAGTAGAATTGGCAGGGGATACGTACCATTCACTGGATATTATACAGTAAATATAATATACTTCGGTCCGTGAGACTTACTGTGTACTCTAGGCTGGTGAGTTTTTGTGGCGCGCTTTAGAGCATATTATCATATTTTCTTAGTGTTAATGGAAATAATATATATAATTCTGATCGTCTTTTAACATACATTTAAGTAGTGCGCTGTAATATATTTCTGGTCCGTGGTACCTTTCAGGACATTTTGTAATAATTACTTTTATTTTATTTTTTTTGCTTGTACTTAAATAGATTTATAAAATTGTTCACAGATGGGCGTGGCACCATAACATGATTTGCATAATCCAATGTTCTGCCCCGCCCACTTGACAAGGTTAATTGCTTTGTCAAGCCCCCGCCATCTTCCTTTTCTTACCTCGGATCTTTATATCCCAGACGTAAGATATAAAAATAGGCAAATATGAATAAGTGACATGAATGGCGCACTGTTTATGGATGATATGTCATTACTGTTCGGTCGTGCAAGCAATATGGCCACTTCCGCTCATATTATTAAATGCAGATCATAGTCGCCTGCACTCCTGGGAATGTAAGACTGTAAGTAATCTCATTTTAAGGATGGCTAAACCTAAAACACAAGTTAACTTAAATGAAGAAGCTACCCAAAAACTTAGACAAGTAGATAATTCTATTTGCAATTGCTATATAACTAAATACAAGCTACTGTTTTCTGTTATCAGCCGTTTAAGGCTGTGGAATTACTGACAGGAAGTCTGCTGTGTGTACGAAAACGGGGCCTCCCCAAATCACAACTTTATCTCACGTTTCTTCACATACATACTTGTTTACTTTTTTGAACCTCGACTCTGGGAGATCCTGGAGGGGAGGAACAAGGACAAGTGCGGAGAGGGGTGGCTATGACAGGAATCACGTCCACGGGTAAAAGAGTCTGGGCCCCCGTGGATGACGCGAACTGCGACACTGTCCACAATACGGGAAAGAGAAGGGGTGTTATAGTTCCCAAAATTCGGGAGTCTCCCCGACATTTTGGGAGAGTAGGCAGGAATGCCCTGATAAGCTCCGATCATATATCAGTACATAGAAATCAACCTGCATTTTAACTCCGTAATCCTTCCTGATTGGAGCAGCACGGTGGCTCAGTGGTTAGCACTTCTGCTTCGGCCGTCCCCATTAAGTTTAAGAAGCAGTGTGCGTTTATGGATGGACAAGGTTGAGTACAGTGTTCTCCCTCCACCAATGAAGTTACGGTTTAATTTAAACAAATAAGAGTCATTTGCTAACAAGTTGGTGTGTTGTCTTTATTATATATTACTTAAGCATTACGGTTAAGACTAATGTTAATGATTATGTTGTCAACCGTAAGCATTTTATGAGTTCGATACCCGACCCTGTCTGTGCGGAGTTTGTATGTTCTCTCTCTGTCTCTGCGTGTGTTAGGGAACTTAGACTGTAAGCTCCAATGGAACAGGAACTGACGTGAATAAGTTCTTTGTACAGCGCTGCGGAATTAGTGGCTCTATATAAATAGCTGATGATACCAGAGGACAGTAGCTGGGAAATATGTAAAAACATATACGGCTTTTGCATAAAAGTGAATGTTTTAGTAGCTTGTTTATATTCTAACCTGTATATTAGGTTTTCTGTCCCTATAGAACACTGTAATATCATGTGATGATGAATACAAGGCATGTATACTTTATAAGGGAGGCTTTGTGTGTGTTCCTTTCAACAACAGCGTTTTTGTATTCTCCTCTTACTTTGCATAACTTTGGGGGTCCATCACTTCCTACGAGATCCTCCGACTGATCCTTTGTTCAGGTGAGGGCATACGGGAGAGATGACAGAGAGCTTTCCCTGTGTATAGTTATTGTGTACAGAGCTAGAAGTGATTTGTGACCGGGTGAGATATGTCTGACTGTGATGTAACTTCACACCTGGACAAACTTACCCTGAATGAGACTTACCCTGCTGTTCGCCTGCTTGGCTTTATGTAACCCCGCGCTCCGCTTGTGTTATTGTAGCATCAGCCAGCTCATTGGAAAAAATTATCTGAGCTGACCTTTTTGTTAACCTCCAGTTAGGATTATTTTTTTTCTCCTCTGAAATCCATAGGATTCTTTTTATAAGATCACAATTGGCACCAGAGATAGAGCTTCGGGCCAATGTTTCGTCACTGCGGAAACTTCGTCCGCACCAAATATGTTGACAATTAGAAGAGATCTAATCTCTGCAGATGAATGTTTCTTAAATTAGTTGGTATTTGAAGAGTAACTAAATACTGGGTTGATACTTAACTCATGACATCCACTGATGACATATTCTGCCTATGCAGTACTTGCCGGCTTCCTGGACCTGCCCTCCGGGGTCAAAAGGGCAAGTGCCGGAGGGGGCGTGATGTTGTGATTTTTAGCATAAGGCCCCCGGGGTGCCCAGGAGGGGGTGGGACCATGACAACGCAAATCGCATCATCTGTCCCGCCCCCAAGAGGGCTGATGACATGAATTACGTCATCAAGCCCCGCCCTCTTTCCAAGATGATAGGCGGGATCTGGGAGGATAGTCTACTTTGCTGGGAGACTAGGAGGTTTCCCCAAAATTTAGGAACCTCCCAGACGTGCCAGGAGAGTAGGCAAGTAAAGTCTAAGCCATGCCTGCCTTCTTGCCCAAAATTCCCGGAGTTGCAGAACAGAAGGCATCCTGCTGACCCCTATGAGACGGGCCATAATGAAATGCTTCGCTTCACCAGACCCCCCCCCCCCTCCAATGTGAGATACCGTGAATATCAGCAATACATAGAAGTGGGTCCCCTCCGGCACTTGCCACCTTGGTCTAAGCCAGTGATGGCTAACCTATGACACTCCAGCTGTTGTGAAACTACAAGTCCCAGCATGCTCTGCCAGCTATCAGCTAGTTATCTACTGGCAAAGCATGCTGGGGCTTGTAGTTTCACAACATCTGGAGTGTCACAGGTTAGACATCACTGGTCTAAGCCAATGTCTCAGTGATGTCAGTGGTTTCTAGTGAGCTGATAGGCTGCATTCTCAGTCATATGGGCACCTCCACCATGCAGAGTGGATGGGTACAATTAAAAGCCATTACCATTCTCTCCGCTGTAACTTAATATGCTTAGGAGGTGTAAATGGTTCATTCAGTAAAATGGCTGTGTATGGGTGTCGGGTACACTGTACAGCAGGGCCGCTGTGAGGCCGTATAGAAGCTGAACACTATACAGCAGGGCCGCTGTGAGGCCGTATAGAAGCTGAACACTATACAGCAGGGCCGCTGTGAGGCGTATAGAAGCTGAACACTATACAGCAGGGCCGCTGTGAGGCCGTATAGAAGCTGAACACTATACAGCAGGGCCGCTGTGAGGCCGTATAGAAGCTGAACACTATACAGCAGGGCCGCTGTGAGGCCGTATAGAAGCTGAACACTATACAGCAGGGCCGCTGTGAGGCCGTATAGAAGCTGAACACTATACAGCAGGGCCGCTGTGAGGCCGTATAGAAGCTGAACACTATACAGCAGGGCCGCTGTGAGGGGTATAGAAGCTGAACACTATACAGCAGGGCCGCTGTGAGGGGTATAGAAGCTGAACACTATACAGCAGGGCCGCTGTGAGGGGTATAGAAGCTGAACACTATACAGCAGGGCCGCTGTGAGGGGTATAGAAGCTGAACACTATATAGCAGGGCCGCTGTGAGGGGAATAGAACTGAACACTATACAGCAGGGCCGCTGTGAGGGGAATAGAACTGAACACTATATAGCAGGGCCGCTGTGAGGGGTATAGAAGCTGAAAGGTGTCATTTCTAAGCTATAAACGGCAAAATCAACAAATGAATCTGCACTTCTAAGTGGTAACAAATAAATAGATACCTGACATTTTTGCAAACAGGAGAAAGTTGTATAACAGGTAGTGAGAGTCGTCTCCCCCACCTCTTGTATGTGTCTATATTTATAACACAGTAATGGTAACACTTATTGCTGAATAAATAAGACACAGGTGCAGGTGGAAAATGTTGTATGTAAAGTATTGTACTTTAGAGTATAAAGCGCTTGATCCGTGAGAATCAGCTTCTACCTACGTGCTCCAACCCATCACCTCTTTTTGGTTTGCACAAATTCAGAAGGTTTTGCTTATTAAAGTACATTACGTATGTGCCGGTGACCCGGCCAATCAGGTGGTGGCTTTTATCAATCTAGTAAAGAATGATTGTAATGTGTGCCCTACCCGTATACATGGTACCATGAGCCTGTGCACCTGCAAGATCTGTGTCTGTTCCCTCAAATAAGGTCTGGGCAACTTATTGTATTTAATCAACTACTACCCCAAGCCAGGGTGGGTTCAGCATTAAAGTAGGCAGAGATAGGACCTGTAGTCAATCCGACCATCTGAATTATGAGTTTGCTGATCTTGTGGGAATCTGTGATCTATCCACTTATGTGACTGTGTTAGTGCTCAGTGCAGCATGTGACAGGGGCAGTGACATGATGTGAGGAAGCCACAGACTGAGAGTTATATAGTGGAAGGTGCATGGTCCCCCAGCAGCACAGAGTATATCAGGAGATGAGTGATGTGTTAGTGAGGACAGGGGCAGTGACATGATGTGAGGAGGGGAATGGAGGCAGCAGGAAGTCACAGACTGATAGTTATATAGTGGAAGAAGCAGGGTCCCCAGCAGCACAGAGTATATCAGGAGATGAGTGATGTGTTAGTGAGGACAGAGCTGCATGTGACAGGGGCAGTGACATGATGTGAGGAGGGGAATGGAGGCAGCAGGAAGCCACAGACTGAGAGTTATATAGTGGAAGGAGCAGGGTCCCCAGCAGCACAGAGTATATCAGGAGATGAGTGATGTGTTAGTGAGGACAGGGCTGCCTGTGACAGGGGCAGTGACATAATGTGAGGAGGGGAATGGAGGCAGCAGGAAGCCACAGACTGAGAGTTATATAGTGGAAGGAGCAGGGTCCCCAGCAGCACAGAGTATATCAGGAGATGAGTGATGTGTCAGTGAGGACAGGGCTGCATGTGACCGGGGCAGTGACATGATGTGAGGAGGGGAATGGAGGCAGCAGGAAGCCACAGACTGAGAGTTATATAGTGAAAGGAGCAGGGTCCCCCAGCAACACAGAGTATATAAGGAGATGAGTGATGTGTTAGTGAGGACAGGGCTGCATGTGACAGGGGCAGTGACATGATGTGAGGAGGGGAATGGAGGCAGCAGGAAGCCACAGACTGAGTTATATTATGGGTCCCCACCAGCACAGACTAGTGCTGTGAGGCTGCCATTAAACTGTTGCAGGAATATTTTGGTGCCAAATGCCCCTTTACATGAGCAAAGTTCATACACCTGTAGCATAATAGCTGACAAGGAAACTGAAAGAAAACAACATTGCCAGATGCCATAAAGACATGGCTGAAAAACAGAGGTAAACCCCCAGAAAAGCTGTAAGAATGCTCGTGAAGCAACCAACAATGTACATTAATTATAATGAAACGCCAGTGACTATTTACAGCAGATTAAGGATGATGATTCAGTAATACAACGATGTGATAGTCCTTCTCCGTGTGATGATGAGAATGAACATTTGCTCTCGTCCCATGCTCAAAGGTGGTCCGATGAGGGCGAAAATAAACCACCTACAATAATCCTAAACCGGGAAGGGCAAAATATGGCAAATGTGCAGCAAAATAACCCTTAGCGCAAAGTACATTGTACAAGAAAAGACGCAATGCGAGTGCTCCCCATGTTGACAAAAAAATACATTCTAAGAGTCTTCTGTGTTTTATTTTGTTATTTATAGTGCTTTGTTCACAGAAACCTTATATTGTGCACCCAGCAGTGCAGGCAGTTACGTGTATTTGTCACTTTGGAATAACTGTCGCTCCAAGAGTGCTGTACAATGTTCAGACAGGAGTAGCTGCAGAGAGTCTGGATCTCCAGAGGCGATTCTCTGTCCTGAGTGTAACGGGATCCAATCACGTCTGAGTGGACTAGCCGCTGAGTGGCTTGTTTTGTGTTTAGTCTAGTGAGAATGTTTTTAGACTGAAGTGAACTCTCATCTCTACATCTCACAGCTGTTGTCTCTCTGTCTATGTTGCCATCTCTTACCTCTCTAGTGCTTCTGTATTTCTAGTGTAGAATCTGACTGTACTCCCTCTAAAAACCTCATTCCAAAGGTATGGCGGACAGGATGTGCCCTTCTGGGGTAGTTCACCGTGCAGGATTCTAGCACCAGTAGGATATACGTGTCTGTCCATCTGGGAGAGGCCGGCAGGTTTGAGGTTTTCATTTGCGTTGTTGCTATCTGTGGAATATGGAAAACAATCGGGATTGAATGTACTTTGCTGATTCCTTGTAGGCCCACGACCTTTGGGTCCTCAAGTGCAACCCCTGTCCCTAGCTTTGTCTGTCCTGCCACAGAGCAGAAAGTATCAGTACTCCCATTTACGAATCATCTCTTCTTATGTTTTCTTTTTTTTGTTTGTTTGTGTCTAGGTTATGCCACTCGCACAGGGGAGGTGCGCGGGCGGGTCGTGGGTGCACTAAACGCTCTCCCGGCACCTTAGTGACAATTAAGACGCTGAATAAGTAACAATATGTCACTCGTTCAGTGTTTTAGGTCCCCACTACACCCTGGCACCCTAGGAAACCCCCATATTTTTTTACAGACCGCCCCCTATCAATTACATTCGCTCGTTTTAACCCTCATCAGTCAACTTTTCTCATTCCCTCAGGTCAGTTTTAAATAATTCCTGATGAAATAGAACTCAATCTGTGCACTTTGCAGATGACTTATATCACCCCCTAGGCAGAAGCCTTCTCTGCCTTCACCACAATCATCCCTGCAGCCAATAACAACGGCTCTTTCAATATGGAGCATCTCGCACACATGTAAAGTATTGTATGTTAGGTACAACGGATGTATCATTAACGGGCTTGTTCCTGCTTTGTTTTTCAGCAGAATAGTGGGTGCATGGCAAGATGAATGGCATTTGGGGCACCGAATATATACTATGGCTCCGTAGTCTTATTATTGGCTGTTCTTACATTATGAATGGCTGCAAGTGTCAGTCGTAGTGACCGGTAATGAAAAATAATTTCTAGAGACCGCAAATGTGCACATGTAGGTGAAAACTGTTGTGCGATGTATATAACCCCTCAACATAACAAGCCTCATTATGAGCAAAGCCAAAAACAGAGCAAATTTGCTCTTGGACAAGCCATGTAGCGATGCAGGAGGTGCAAATGCATTTACCTATTGCATGCTGGGAAATACTGGCTGCTTTTGCATGTAGCACCCGAATACTGGGCACCTTTATTTTTACACTGCAATTTAGAGTTGAGCTTGAACACGCCCCCTTTAAACTCTAAATCTGTCCGCACATTTTCAATCCCCCACCCCCCCTGCAGTGCAATATGGTTTTGCCAAAGTGCAAAGTTGCTTTGCTCCTATCTCTGAATGACGCACAAGATATGGATTGGACAATTCCATTTTTATATTTAAATACTGGCCCACTCTCCCGGAATATCCTGGAGATTCCAGGTAGGTCTCCAAGACTCCCGGGAGAGCAGACAATTTTCCCGCATCCTGCCCACTTCGCGGGGGCAATCTTGTAATTTTGGCTCCACCCTCCGCAACAAAATGCCAATTTTGTCGCTGGGGACGGGGCCAAATTGATGCACCCATCCCCGTCACACGCCCTCCGGGATCTCCGGGAACTAAAAAGTAAAAGTGGACAAGTGTGAAATAAGTATAGACTAAGAACAAATACAGAAAATCACAATTGGTGCATAACAACAGAAGTGGTACTGTGCGGTTGTTCATGAATATTAACAAGAACAAATACTGAGAATCACATAAAGAAGAAGAAAAGTACTGTGCAAATGTCCCTAGGTACAGAATAAGAAGATGTACCGAGAAAGGCATTTGGAATACAGAGCATGCGAGGTGTACTGTGCAGAACATGAGAAGTTGTACTATGCGATTGTTCACTCAGTAACAACATAGACGTTGCCGGATATCCAATTTTATTTTCCACTGACAATTTTATTTTTTCAAAAAGGATTTTGAGAAATTGGGAACATCTGACAATTGTATGTGATTTGTATATTACGTTATGCAAACTAGCAGACAACCTGCATATAAGCATTCTCTAACAATTGCTAAACACAGCTATAAATTTGATGGTCTCACAGCCTTAATATACTGCCAACCACAAGATTCTCTGCGTACTGTACTCTACCAAGCAGGTATTATTACTGTATAAAGGCGCCCTCTATTGTTTCAAAAAGATATGCATGTGAGTTTATCATAGGAATCCAGTCCAGCCATATAAAGAAAATATATCTAATAATTACACTAAATTTTCAAAGATTTCACGGCGTGTCTCCCTTTTCACAGACACAATAATATTTTTATATCAAAGCCGTAAAACTGCTATGTTAGACGGTGATGAACAATAAAAAAATAAATATATATATATATATATATATATATTAGACGTCTGTTTGATACGTTCCTCTTGACACAATGCAAGCTTTTAAAATGTTTTAGGAGTATCAGGTTTGTCAGTCTGCTGGAGCGGACTGTGGCCACCAGCACACAATGCTGCAGTATGTAACACATCGCATAGTAGAATCCCGAGGAGACCGCTTCTGAGACCACTCAAGTCTTCCAGGACTTCTCTCATCCAGGACTGAATACTACGGATCTGTTTTTGTGGCTGATTATTTGAACTCTTCTGCGTGGAAAACAAAATGTGTTTGTTTAATAAGGCATAGCACTTGTTTGTAGCATTAGCAGGTAAATATATATATATATTTATATAAATATATACTATGATGCACAATGTGCAACTTACATAAATTGTGTCAGGAAGCAGATATCATCGCTACCGCCTCTCACGTTGCCTTTTCCGCTGGGACAGTGGCTGAGTTTTGAAGTTCTATAGGTGGGGGGGAATAAGAAACAAGCTGTCATTCATTCTGCTGAGAACAGACATCTTTCCTGCTTCATGGATGCTGCTCCCTTTATTTATATTCATTTCTCACAAGTGTCTTGTAGAGTTTTATCCCCAATATCTGTCCTTTAAAAAAAAAATATTTGTGTATGTGTATATGTGTGTATATATATATATATATATATATATATATATATATATATATATATATATATATATTATATATATATATATATATATATATATATCAGCAGCAGAGTTCTGTGAGGGGTTAAAGTCAATCCAGATTTAGGTGTACGCTCTGCTGATAGACATTATTAATACATACATAAAATCATAGTTGCCTACTCTCCCGGTATGTCTCTCAAATTTCAGAGCAACTTCGGGTCCTGGACACAAATGGTGGGGGTGGGGCTTATGACACGAATTAAGCTTCATCGTAGCCCCGCCCCCTACCATAATAGGCTAGAACTGATAATGTGTGCTTAGGGGGCTGGGCCAAATGACGCAAATCACTGAGCTCCGCCCCCACGCACCCACCTGCCCCCTGCATCTCCCGGAGGTATCACGGTGATCGGTTTAAGTCCGCCGTACTCCAGAGAGCCAAGTAAATTAATTTATACGGTTCATTAGTAGTTCAGTCTATAAAATTGCTGACTCTTTTGTGTGTGTAGGTAACCGGTACACTTTATACAGTTTGAATCCTGGTTGAAATAAGAAGGACAAGCTAAAACTTATATATCAAGTAATTAACATAAATTGTCAATCAATAAGAATATTTTTGCAATTTCAAGCACTTTCTAGCACATTATTAGAACTAGATGGTATTTAGATGGTTCACTTGTGTATTACAGACTGTTGAGAACTTTATATAATCTGCTTCACAATTTGCTATGATCACTTTTGCCACATCAAACGCACAACACGGTGAGGTTACGCAGTGACGTAACGTGTGCTACAGCACTGATACTGCTAAACACAGATGCTGCTAAATACACACTCAGCATAACATTCGCACAGGTCACAATCCTCAGTTGTGCTGTGTATAGAATGTTCATTAACTCTAAACTTGTACTGTGACTATTTGAGGATAAATACTGAGAATTCCACCCAACATGCCGGGCAGGAGAAGTGGCACTATGTAGCTGTCTGACAATACAGGATCCTGGGAATTGCACCTATCATAGGGGGTTAGATCACTGATACCACCCTCATGCCCATACCTACAGGACGAGTTCAGGTAAGAAAAGCGAGGCTGCATCATTGCGATTAAGAACTTGTACTAAAATGACATACAGCGTACAGAAAATAAAGTTGTAGAAGTGTGCGGAGTACAAGCAGATACTGAGATTAGCTTTTCATGTGCAGTTTTCTAAAAATATTTAAAACAAACAAAAAAAAAAAACCAGGAAAAACGTTGGGGACTAAATCCTTGGCCTGCCAGTTGGGGGTCCGACAATCTGCCTGTCTGGGGCTACTGTCACCCTCCACCTCCTATCTATAGCAATAAGGAATGATCAGCTGTTCTCACAGAGGAAAGAGATCACAGATCTCCACGATCACTGTGATCACTGGGAGCCAATGAGAGCACAGCCCTTAACCTATCAGTGGCTGGGAGAGGAATGTTCTACACTGCCATTGGCTACCTGAGAAGTGAGGTCATAGATTGCTCTATGTACGCAGGAGTAGACCGGCCAATCATCCCGTCAAGTCTGACCAAAGTTGCACTACAGAAATATGACAGTGCATTAGTGGTCTTGTTATGAGTGTATGTTTTTTGGTCAATAGTTATGTTTTCAAAAAATAAATAAATATTAAACAGTAAACAAATAAGCCAATTATTAAATATTTTTAAATGTTACTTTTTTTTGCATAAATATTTAATTTCCTAATTGCTAGCAATAGTTCAATAAAATCCCTGTTGTGTGGACAAGGGATTTTAGATGAGAACAATTGATTTGATTCACACTGATGACACAATTTACTAACCAATAAGCAAGAGTGTATCGTTACGGCCGAGCCTAAGTTTTACATGATGCCAAAAATACGCATATTATATAGAATAGAGGATGAAGGTTTTTTGCTTTTTTTTTCTTCCTGGGAATTTGAGAACAGACTGAGGTTTCCTCGCCTATTTTCCTAACTGCAGACCCACTAAGCTTTCCACTTTGACAGAATACAATCAATAATATCCCGGCACCAGCAGTAAGACTTTGCCAGGAGGGCTTAGTGCAAAATCCAAATGTCCAAGAGGCGTAGAGAGGACGGGGGAAGACGTAAGGAGACATCCAAACACCGGGGCAATAAAGAATTCTGGCACTTTATGGTAGCAACGAGCTTTGCTGAAACATTGGATTGATTTCTTGTGGTATTACAGCCCCCAGTCTTGTGGGATATCTTCCAACCCTTCAGAATGCTGAGATGTTGTTAGTCATGATCTGAATTTGTGGTTAACTTGGAGTGGCCTAAACCGTGTATTAAAACTCCAGTGAATCTCTTTAACCCTTTAAAGATTAATTCCACTTTTTTATAGTAGTTATTTTAAGAAGTGACTCACCAGCCCCTTAACCCAAATTATGGGGGTCCTTCTAACGGGACCCAATCCTCTTGTTTTGGTCCATTAGTTCTCGTCAATGAGATACTTCAGGCCAATAGGATCTTGTTGGGTCCTTGGAACATTACCAGCCTGAATTGGGGTAATGGTAAGAACAAGAGGGTGAGGGCAACGTAGGACTCTGGTTGCTGAGCAGTTGCTCATCGAGCCCTATGTTGTGAGGATTTGATAGAAACAAAGAAGGGCTGGGTCTATCCAGATAAGGGGGGACAATGAGGAGGGGTATATCAGGAGCAAACACAGGATTTGTAGAGGGGGGGTTTCCACACCACACCCCCAGTGGGCGGGAACAGCATGCATGTGGGCGTGGCTTCTCTCCAACTCTTCCTATCCCCATAATATACATGGGCAATGCTGCGTGCACTATTGTTAGGTGCACGCAGCTCTCCCATCTTCAAGCAGTGCCGGGTGAAGCAGGGGCAGTGTCCAGCCACCTCAATTATACAGTGCCCAAGGCTTGGAGGGGGTTTCCAGGCAGTAGGAACCCCCCTCGGTTTGCCTATGTATATGATTTAAGAATAATATAACAGCTTCAGAGTAAATCTCTGAAACTAGATAGAGAGATCTATATATTTCAAAGTTGAGGTTCATTTGCTAAAGTTTTTATTTAAAAAAGCCAGGTTTAATTAATGAATGAAATGAAGACGACACAAGCCCTCTGGTAAGCAGTGTACAGTTATTGCCAAGGTTTTTGAAAAACAAGCCTGTAGTCAAACAAAACAGTCATTGTAGGTTTGATAGTGGGCGCTAAGGAACATTGCAACCGTGTTGCTGATTCACTACTTCAGCCTATAGAGATCTGAAACTCTGTAACTGATTGGGAACTACAAGTTGCAGCATGCCCTCCCAACATTTAGTAGGCTGCCCGCTTCTGCACCAGCTGAATGTGCAAACTTATAGGAAACTGTCTGTAAACATTCTCAGGCTGGTAACGGCGTGATCAGGTGAACAGCAATGAAATGCTCGGCGTAGAGGAGAATCTGTACACAACGCAAACACTTCATTCAAAAGTGCTCATGTGAACGAGCCTAAAAGATGGGTCGTTATTTAATAGTCTTAATTAGATGAGACATATTCCATACATGATATGAAAAAAAATACAATGTTATAATATTACCGTAAGATCAATTAAGTTTGGCATAGTTTTGTTAGATCTTTTAGATTTTCCAGCACTTCTAGGGATTTTACAGGAACTCAGAGCCCAGTTCCCCACCTGCCAGTATCTACAAAAACCAGCACCTATCTCCTGCACACAGTGGACACCTATCTCCTGCACACAGTGGACACCTATCTCTTACACACAGTGAGCACCTATCTCCTGCACACAGTGGGCACCTATCTCCTGCACACAGTGGGCACCTATCTCCTGCACTCAGTGGGCATCTATCTCCTGCACACAGTGAGCACCTATCTCCTGCACACAGTGAGCACCTATCTCCTGCACACAGTGGACACCTATCTCCTGCACACAGTGGACACCAATCTCTTGCACACAGTGGGCACCTATCTCCTGCACACAGTGGAGACGTGTTCACAAGGATGTAGCCTATTAATTCACTAGGATCTAGTGATAACTCTGAGGTCCTTCCCATGTTTTGAGTCCAAAACAATGGATTAGGGAAACCTGTTGCAGAGAAATTTGTGACCACACCTATACCTGTGAGTTCAATACACTGATATTATTACACTCGAACATTTGTGTTCTTCCAGATGACGGTACATTTCTTCATTGTTGGTTATACATCCATATTTGGGGTGCGTTTACTATATACAATTTACACTGACAGTCTGCATGGAGATCCCGGCTCAAACCACTTGTCGTAAGCTCCTTGTAACCTTGATCACCGGACCCAATATTACATTCTAGGCCCACCCTTGTTTCTTTTTCTATATAACCCCATAAACACAACAGATCGCAATTAACATCACTTTATCTCTCCACGGAATCAAACCCTACCATATCTTATTTGTCTAAAATTCAAAATGCAAATCATTCAGCCATGATTCAGCCCGTGTATAGAATGTGTAACTATTACATTATTTATATAGAATATATAAAACATTACAATTGATGAGTGGACGTGAGCAGTGTGATATTCCTGCATACTTACCATCCCAGGTTCCAGTGACTTAAACCCAGGACATCATGTTACAATGTATCGCTCTCTCCGAGGAGCCAAACATTAGATTGTGAGCTCATACGAGCAAGAAATCCCTGCCTGGGAAAACAAACTCCTGCTTTAGACATTACACAGACATCTGTAGCTTTAGGAAGAGCGTACCTCAGATTTAAATATAAATTGCTAAATCCATTACATCACAATATATATGTGCGAGTCTATCTGCATTTCTGTCTATCCATTGATCTCTCATCTATCAACCTAGGTATCTATTTATCAACAATAATCTAAAATGCAATACATTGACCATCGCAGGCTGAACTTTCACCCCATGCGACAATAACGCTATTTATATGCTAATGTCACCTACGGAAAGGAAAGTCAATTACAGGAGTTTCAAATTAATGAAGTCAGCGGTCTGGATGCAAATCTGGAACAATATTGGAGTCCCTATGCTCTTTGTAAGGGCACGGATGCATTACACCGTCTCCGTCCCTGATGGGCATGTTTTCTTTCAAGGGTACTAGTAATTGAATCAACTTTATTCAGACACCAGACAAAAATGCACAAGTTATGTCTGTAATAAAAAGCATCTGGTGATAGAAAATGCTAAATTATTTTGGGGGCAGAGGAACAGGGAAATATGGAAAAGAATCTGCAGACAGTTAACCGGCCTATCCAAACAAACGGGCCGAAACTCACCTTTTTTTTTTTTATGTCATTGATCGAACTCTCGATAATATTCCGTCTTGGAGTTAGAAAATGTTTAAACATCAGGAAATACCAAGCGATGAGGGGGTGGACAAAGCTTGCATATTTTTTAGCTATCCTTACATACTTCTTTTTTTTTTTTTTTTTTCCCTTTTAGGTATTAATTTCACCAGAAGACTGACAATTGGCTGGTAGGCTGTGTTCTTGGATAGGAAATCCGAGCACGCCAGTGTTTGATTGTTACATTATATTCCACTTAGAACTATTTCTGAAATATGCCAAAGGACAGATGTTCTCAAAGTTGTATGTTTCATAAAAGAATGGAGTTGAGAATTATCTCCAAAAAAACAAAAAAAAAACATGCTGGCGGTGTAAGTGAATTAATATAATCAAATCATTTTGGAAATAAGTGATATGTTCAAGGAAGAAGTGTTAGGCCGCACTGGAAACAGAAAACCGGCTTCTCTCTAAGCGTTTCAGGCAGGCCTCTTGTCTAAAGATCGCAGGCTTGTGATATTTGGGGAAATTGGTGAGCGATTCTGATTTTGCATGAAAGGGGAGGTATTAGGGCTTGGAAGGGAGCTAAACACCCCTGATTTGAGGATCTGGAGACCATCTGACACAAAAATTAGGTTGATATGTACTCTATTCTGTATGCGTGCATAACCAGGACCAGATCTGAGATTGTTGTGAGCTCTTGAGAGAGCAGCTCAGGGGCGCACGGAGGATTTTTAAGGGAAAGTTTCCCCTCCACCCAAAAAAAACTCCAAAAACGAGCGCCGCCGCGCATGCGCAGCAGCTCCGTTTCGGCAGCACTGTACTATACAGCAGCCGCTGCGCTGTCAAGGAAGCATCCGCGGCGGTGCTGTATACAATACAGCACCGCCGCGGCTACTGTATAGTACAGTGCTTATGTAGGGCACTTCTTTAGCGGAGGGGAGCGGTTTCTGGAGACACGTACATATTTCCACACGTACATAGTGAGTTTCTGAAAGTGCCTTGTACTTTTACTATTTTGCAATATTTATATAAAAAAAAGTTCTAAATTCGCATTACACATAAAGCTGTAGAATGAATAAAAAGAGCAAAGTCATATCATTTAGTGTAAAAAGAGCTTACAATTTGAGGGAGAAGTAGCAAGCAGTTCTGAAAATAGAAAAACACTTCACGAAGGACACGATATGTCGTCTGTGTAAATGGTAGATTGGTTGAAAGTGTTTTGGTTAGAAAAATATAGTGACAGGGTGGAGGCTAGGAGGAATTGGAGTAGTGTTCAGCAACCGCTTTGTAAATGAAGGGAGAGTTTAATTAATAACGAGGCAGAGAGTTCCCAAGAAGAGGTGCAGCTCTAGAGAAGTCTTCTAGATAGGAGAAGGTAACAGGAGGTCTATTAAAAAGTAGATTCTGAAACAAGTGTTGTTGGGAGAATATGTAGCCATGATGTTACATAAGTAGACTGGGCTTTATTGTCTATAGCTTTTCTAGGTAAAATATAATCTCACAGGCAATACAAATAAGAAATAGTTTAAGCTTCCATCATAGTAGTGACTATTAATAAACACCTTCATTAGGGGTGTTGCTAATTCTGGAGAAAAAAAACCCATGCCAGCCCTTTATATTAATTCATTACCTACATGGAACTCATAATATAAGCATGTACTTTTCCTGATTAAGACTCATCAGTGTAGGATAGGTGTCTTCTCTATATATAGAGAGAATCTCACTGAGTAAGTGCATACGGTTAAGAACATTTTTAAAGCTTCTCCATAGAGACAGTTCTGCTGAACTTCATTCAATTTTACAATGAGGTTCTCTGTAAAGCGTTTCACGTGCTGAGCGAAAAACCCAAAAACATACACTGATGAGCCCTAATAAGGGTGCCACAAGCTGTGTCGGCACTTGCCCGTGTCAGGCTTTAAATAACCAATGTAAATATCTGAATGGATTGCCTTGCAGATGGTTTTCTCAGACGTGACATCTGTCGTAATTGAGATGGTTATTTGCGTATGTGAACGGTAGAGGAAGTCATTGTAAGAACTGGCAGAGGGGTGCAGCTGAGATTAGGGCACGGGGAATGAGCGGAGCAGCAGAAGTCAGTATGCAGTGTGGGCACAGAGAATGGTAATAGTTAAGGTATGATGAGACCAGCATGATATAGAGGTATCAGACAGAATGGAGCGGAAGGGAACCAGGGGACATTAAATACATGTCAAAACCTGCACCGTCCCGAGCCCGCAATGAACTTTTGATCTGGATCTGTTTAGCGGTGAATGACTATGTGTTTTAAGAACAAGTGTCAAAGTCTACAGTTATTTTAATTAAACCAGTATTTAATCGTTATGGAAAAAATTTATTTTTAAGCTGCAAATTTTTTACTTAATCCTCTTTGCAGTAGCGACATTTGTGTTTAGTCAGGGAGAAACGTTATGTATGTTCTAGATGCTCTGTAAAAGCCGGAATGGTTCTTATATTTTTAAGTGTACAGGTAGAAGTGGTCATAGAGATATTGTAAATGATGCGACCAAAACTTGTATCCGTTCTGGCATCATCTTCCGCCTCAACTACTGCAACCTCCTCCTCTCTGGCATTCCCCTCGCCCATCTGTCCCGGCTTCAATGCCTGCTGAATGCCACCACAAGAATGGTCTTCTTCTCTTGCTGCCAACACTCTGCAAATCCCTACACTGGCTCCCCATATCCTTCAGAATCCAATTCATTTTACTAACCCTCTACTACAAAGCCATAAACCATTCATACATCTCAAGTCTCCTCTCCAAATATTCTTTCTAACACCCTCTACCTCTGACCTGTGCCTCGTCCTGTCTCTGGTAACCACCTCTCACTCCTACTTCTCTTCTGCTGCTGCTCACCTATGCTTATGTATCCATCAGTGATTCTATATTGCCAGTGGCGCACGCAGGGGGGGTTTCTGGTTCTCGCGAACCAACGGTACTGTGCAGCAGCCGCGGCGCTGTCAAAGAAGCGTCCGCGGCAGTGCTGTATTGTAGTATAATACAGCACTGCCGTGGATGCTGCTTGACAGCGCCGTGGCTGCTGTAGAATTCAAATGCACCGAAATGGAGCTGCTGCGATCTATATAACAGCATGGGTGGTCCAGCATAGCTGCCTTGTGCAGTATAGGAAGAAAGAAGCTGTTTCCATGACAACAGAACACTGACATGGAATGTCTCAGGTAGCACATGATACATTGTTATCAATAACAACTATTGTATCTTTACACCACTTAACTTGTCACCTTACAGAGTACCCAATGCCTACACACAGTAGTAGCAGAGCAACAATGTGGTAGCCTGAACCAACAAACAAATAATATCACTGTAGCATGACACTACTTTTCTGATTTATGTTAAAAGTTACCCACATTTATTTTAATTAAATGGGGTCTACAAGAGTGATTTTGTAATGTAGAAATATATGAGAAATATTAGACATACCAAACATGTCTCATATTTTTTTATTATTATTAAATAGAACTATAATTATCATTTATTTACATGTACCACAAAATTCTGCAGCTCTGTTCAGTGGAGTAGAGTTGGGTACACAACTCTGCATTATTGTGTAGATCACATTTGGTCAGATATTGCATTAGTGTCTACGCTCCCACGATCATTTTTTAGCGTACCAAAGCTCATCGCATCTGTTGATTTGGTTTAAACTTACTAAAAAATCATATTCAACGATGGAAAGATGTCGGGGAAAATGTGGAAGTGTGTACACACTCAGGACCAGCAGTATAGGCAGATATCTGTAGAGTGTACAGAGTGTACCAGCACATGGTTTTGAGAGATGAAGATCACAGATCTGACAGTAAATCATGTAGGTGTGTACACATGAATCGGCATGCTCATGGGCACTTGTAGACGTTGGTGAAATCGTTACAGAAATGAAGTAAGATTGCATAGGTGTGTATTCAGTTTAATAGAGGATGTTACTTAAAATGTAGAGGACTACAAGCAAAATTCAGCAAAAGCAAAAAAAAAAAAAAGCGGAATATTCAAAAAGCATAAATGCAATAATACCAAGAAGTTAAGAACAATAAATAAGACTTAATAGGACGGGGTACATGACAAACATAAAGGGCTAGATAAAGGGCTAGATTTACTAAACTGCGGGTTTGAAAAAGTGGAGATGTTGCCTATAGCAACCAATCAGATTCTAGTTATCATTTTTTTAGTACATTCTACAAAAGACATCTAGAATCTGTTTGGTTGCTATAGGCAACATCTCCACTTTTTCAAACCCGCAGTTTAGTAAATATACCCCAAATCATGCTACAGAACATGTAAAAGGCATAATAAACAAATAAATTAAAATATATGTCCGTGACACCCACCCATTGATTTGTCAGTGTAAATGTCACTGATTGGCTTTGTTAGTTGGTTCATATAGGAACAAACAAAAGGAACTCCTTAATAAAAGTATATTTGTTTAGTAAAATAACCTTAGTTCAGTATGAATGCTCAGTAATGACCCAGTACGACTCCGCCAGTTCTCTCTGACCTCCTCTATACAGAATTCAGCTTATAGCCACTAATTACATTCCAAACTGACAGAAAGTTGGACAATGTATCTGTACGACAGGTACTCTCACTTCCCCGTAGCGTGGCTCAGTGTTGGTGTTGGTTAAAGTGTTGACAAACTCCACAACTTTAAGCACCACAGAAGCCGTAACGTGCTCATGAGGACGAAGAGAATCTTGTATACATTGGATTCCGGCTATTTTGTTAGAAGAGAGCGAATGGTTTAATCCTGACTGTACTTGGTGTTAGTCAGTGGTTTAATCCTGACTGTACTTGGTGTTAGTCAGTGGTTTAATCCTGACTGTACTTGGTGTTAGTCAGTGGTTTAGAGTGGACGCGATTGCAGGAAATTTCTGAAGTTGTTAAGAAGTTTCTTTAGTGGATTTTGTTTTGCACTCTTTGGGGAACTCCAATAGAGAGTAACGATACATGGAAATAGTGACGGGCTTTATTTTATGAAAATGTACTTCCATTGAAAGGTGTATAGTGTTACCCCGTCGCTAGAATCACAGGCGAATACATTACGTTTTCCTGCAAGCCTTAAAAACACAGCACGTTCTTTGATAAAAATCTTTCACCCAAGAAAATCCTCGTCCGCTTCAGTATTCCCAGTCGTTAATATTTGCAACCGAATATGGCACGGTGTGAATGACTTGTTTACTACATAGTAAATAGTGTTATGGTTGGAAATAGTATAAAAACTCTTCCACTTATGTTGGGAAATTTTGAATTTTCTGGCAGTAAAGTTTGTGGAACTTCCTCCTAAGTGCAATTTGTGGCGTTCTGTAATACACAGAGGTACAGGTACGCTTTATATTCTCCTATAAACATATAGTTTAAAGAATTCTGTAGTTGCCTCTTTCCACGGTGTTCCCTTTGTTTTATATACTGATATTCACCCCTTAAGTTATCAGGAGATCTGCAGAAAAATTGTCCTCTACTCACTCTGCTTATCTGCAAGAACCGCCCCTGTTCCACCCAGCTCCTCCAATCAGATGGTTTAATATCTGCAAGGACCGCCCCTGATCCACCTAGCTCCTCCCATCAGATGGTTTAATATCTGTGATGACCGCCCCTGATCCACCTAGCTCCTTCCATCAGATGGTCCTATCTCTACAAGGACCGTCCCTGTTCCATCCCGCTCCTCCAATCAAACGGCTCATACTCTGCAAGGAACGCCCCTGTTCCACCCAGCTCCTCCCATCAGATGGTCCTATCTCTGCAAGGAACGCCCCTATTTCAGCCAGCTCTTCCCATCAGATGGTCCAATCTCTGGAAGGACCGTCCCTGTTCCATCCCGCTCCTCCAATCAAACGGCTCATAATCTGCAAGGAACGCCCCTGTTCCACCCAGTTCCTCCCATCAGATGGTCCTATCTCTGCAAGGAACGCCCCTATTTCAGCCAGCTCTTCCCATCAGATGGTCCAATCTCTGGAAGGACCGTCCCTGTTCCATCCCGCTCCTCCAATCAAACGGCTCATAATCTGCAAGGAACGCCCCTGTTCCACCCAGTTCCTCCCATCAGATGGTCCTATCTCTGCAAGGACTGCCCCATATCTGCGAAGCTCCTCCCATCAGATGCTCTACACTATTGCATCACCACAGACACTTTTGGCCCACAAATCCATGTGCTTACCCCTACTGACGCCTGTATTTGTGCAGAAATAGTTACATGTACGCGTTATACGTAAATGAGCCTTATGTCCACATTTACACCCAGTTAATGAGAGCCAAACAGCAGTCCCATACATCCGCACCTATAGATATTTTCCCAAAAAGTGGTCAAAGTTATAATCATTTCATGTATTTCTGCATTTGCTAATTATTATTCAGCGTATTCTTTGTATTTGAATTACAATGTTATAAAGTTTTAAAAAACAAACAAACTTTTTTCCTACTGTTCACCATTCACCCGCGTTGGTCATATCACAAAGTCAGAATTCAGATAAATCTCTTATTTCGTTATCCCTTCTCCATGGCTGGCAAGGAGATGACCTTTACATTACATTGGATACATACATAATTCCGAATTTTCTCCAGTTTTAGAAGGAATCTCACATTAGGTCACTGTAATGGGATACACCAATTTGAACTTTGTCAAATAATACAGCTCCGTTGTTCTGCTGTACAGACAGAGGCACCCTTACCCTGCAATCCCCAGGGCTGTCTTTCAGAGAGTGATAGTTACGGAAATTAGCAGTGCAGAAATCCATTCTAATCATTCATCAGGAGTCTTATTAACTGTCCTCTAAATATTATTAGGAACGAGCTCAGGCCTCTCCTGACAGAGCAGCGGGGAAGAGGAGTTCAGGAGCCCATCCAGGGAACAATGCTGCGTGACCCATGCCAACTGCAGCTTTTTAAGGTGGTTCACAGAAAAAAAGTAAATTTAAAAGTATTTTGTACTGAAAACTAAAGAATATAAGTTAAATGGCCACTGCAGAAACCTTTACAAAACTTTGTTTCACGATATCTATTTGTTACATATCTCTATTATTTCTTTAATAAGATCCAGCCTTATAAGCAGCCATGTCCTATTAACCACTGCCTATTCGCTTTTTCAAATTAAAATAAATAGAGAATTTTAATGACGGTAAACTACATACAATATACGACTTAAAAACATCAGTCCTTATTACAGTGCCTATTGTTGAATTTCTGTTATCAACCATTTAGATAGCAAGCTCTTTGGTGCAGGAACCTCAATCCAATCATTGCTCTCGTTGCTCCCTTTTATTCTTTTCCAGTATCGCCATGTGCAACAAGTTAGACAGCTGTATATACATATATATATTCTGATCTTCAGGTAACGCTCTAAATGTTAGCTGGGAAAAGCTATATGTGACTTTTAAAACATCTTATATTTAGGATTAGCAAAGGTGCAGGAAGCAAAGATTAAGGCCCGGTACCCAATGGTGTTTTGCGTTGTCAGTTTTTAAAATTGCAGAATATCATCATCATCATCATCATCAGGTATTTATATAGCGCCACTAATTCCGCAGCGCTGTACAGAGAACTCACTCACATCAGTCCCTGCCCCATTGGAGCTTACAGTCTAAATTCCCTAACACACACACACACACAGACTAGGGTCAATTTTTGATAGCAGCCAATTAACCTACTAATATGTTTTTGGGGTGTGGGTGGAAACCGGAGCACCCGGAGGAAACCCACGCAAACACGGGGAGAACATACAAACTCCACACAGATAAGGCCATGGTTGGGAATCGAACTCAGTGCTGGGAGGCAGAAGTGCTAACCACTGAGCCACCGTGCTGCCCATATCCTTTTTTTGTGTGTGCAAAATTTCAGATGTAAGAATATTTATTTAAATAGCATGCATGGGTTAATCTGAATTTATTTTTTTTAAACCCAATCTCTGTCTGTCCTCTGTTAATTTCTTTCCAAACTTGAGAGATGCCTTTTGTAACCAGACAGAAGTTCTGCGGACGGGGATCAGTCTGTTGCTGGATTCAGATAGACAGCTTGTGCAAACGGCTTCGCTCCTCTGGAGGGAGATTGATTTCAGCAGATAATTCACGTCAGTCGGCTGTCGGAAAAAAATGGACAGAGCGGTCTTCTTGAATGAGCTGTCGTATAGATTTTTAGGTTATCGGTGACTGCCGTAACGTTAAAGACATAACTCTAGATTTGTGCTCTGTACAGAGTGGATTTGGCTACTGGTAACAATTACTTGCTGCTCATTTAGTCTAGATTAGAACAATTGACAGAAGTGTCTTGATAGGTGATTGTCTCCATCTGCTTCCCTTCACTAACCTGAGCCACTGCTGGGCCTGGTGGAAACTGATTCCTCATTAACCCTTTTACAGAAAATGTTGATTCGGTACAAATACATTTTTTTTGTTAAACTTTTATTTATTTGATTTGTTTTTGAAACGTCCAATGAAGTAATTTCTGCGAACAACAGCAGAAGATAAATGTATAAAGTAATATATTGCTCTGCTGAGCAAACATTTAACCCGCAATAACGCCGTATTAATTCCTTAACTGTGTACATCATATATAACGCTCAGCAAGTATACGCATAGGAAGTGATGTTGGCAACTTTCCATTATGTTGTTTTATGGAATCGAAAATAACAACTGAAAATAAGTTGTATTTTTAACATAAGAAACCTCACTGTAGGAGAGCTCTTTGGATGGTTATTTTTCCATATTATTATTATTATTATTATTATTTATAAGGCGCCACAGATTCCGTAGCACCGGATACAGAAGCAAGGGACAAATAGATGAGGTAATGCACATAAGTAGCACAGATGAGTGTGAGTAATGCTGTGGGCACTCACATGGAGTGCAGCAAAACAACTGACAGGACGTACGAGGGAGAGGGCCTGTAGACAGATTTGGGACAATAGATAGAGAGGACCCTGCCCGCGAGATCTTACATTCTAGAGGGAGGGGTGGTGAGAGAGAGAGTAGGACTAACTGGGAGAAAATGGAGATGGATAAGATGATCAGAAGGTGGTAGGATAGATGAGCATGAAAAGGTGAGTTTTGAGTGATCGTTTGAAGGATTGTAGGTAGGGGGAGAGTCGAGTGAGATGAGGTAGGGAGTTCCAAAGGCGGGGGCGGCACGGGAGAAGGTAATGAGAAGAGGTAATGCAACGGTCAGTCTTACAGTCCCACTTAGCATGAGACCAGGAGACAGTAAACAGGACTATATAGGCAAACTATTCTCCTCTCCCTTCCAGGAGATCCTGTAGGGGAGATCAAGTGGCAAGTGAGGGGGGTTTGTGTTGCCACGTTTCGCATCATTTGGTCCATGTGGCGCAGTGGTGTGTCATGGAGGTGTGGCCACATGGGACGTATCGCGTTTTCAAGACCCCTGTTTCTCCCACTTCACTAGGAGATGGGGAGGACAACATCCAGGGATAAGGAAATTAGGAGTCTCGTGGACATTCCAGGACAGTAGGTTATGTTTAGAGATGTTTAGAGATGACATTGACAAAGGTGGTGGGTGATGCCACTCATATGGGTGCTTTATTATGGCTTGGTAACTCTGCAATAACAAAGGAAGTGCAATTAGTTTGTAGCAGGAAGTGATGAAAGTGCAATTGTCCCACTGATTGAGTTCTAGTAACAGCAGTTGGCGTAATAGACTAGTAGACTTTGTGATATAGCACAGTATGGCTTTTAAGTAGCTGTAATAGCCCAGTGTACTGTAACCTATAGCAACCAATCAGATATTAGCATTAGTCTAAAGCTGGCCAATCACCCTGCAATCCTGACACTCACCCCCCCCCCCCCCCCCCCCAGAGCAATGCTGTGTGGATAGTTGAACTGAACAAAATCCAGGCAGGATGAGTATCTAATATATTCTTGGTTGCTATGACTTACGTTACAGTTGTAAAAATTGAATTATATTATTAAATAAACGTTTGTGTTGACTTCAAAAGTTAAATAATCTTATTATTTTGACTAGATTGTTAAAATATTTACACACATACTCCTTCATGAAGACAGACATTGTATGTGTTTATCATTTCAAGGGAGAAATTCCATAACATCTTTTTTCCCCCTGTAGAAATAGTCATTAGTTCATTACTCAACACGGAAGAAATGAAATTCGAGTGATACAATTTATTTTTGCTTGTAGATGCGTTTCCACCTTAAGAATGCCCAGAGACATGTAATAACTAATGACATGTTGCCTGGGTCGTTATCAGTAATTGCACTGTGTTCCTTAAGTGTTGAAAGGGGCATTTACTTGGCAAGAATAACACAACCTTCACCCCCAGACTTTCCCTTCTCAATGCAGATGAAAACAAAGGATTTTCAATACTTTTTTTGTTTTCTTTTATTTCTCGTTCCTCGCTGAAGGACCGTACAGGAAAACCTCATTTCCTTGAGAGAAAACAAATAAATTATGAAAAACAAAATTGATTTATTGTTATATCGATTGTGTAACAAACAATTGCAACAAAGTTTGTTGCAACTACTGGATTCAGTTGACGTGAAGTTTTCAAACGGCTCCTTAATTCATTTCACAATCGGTCACGTTACAATGTTTCTTTATGGTGTTTTTATATAGTTGCTTTTAAGTGTTTTATTTCTCACACAAGCAATAATTAAGAGGCTAACGGGATCTCCTTCCATGTCAGGGGAATGCATATACACAGTTTCTGCACATACGTACTCTTTCCTCAAGGGAAGGGTTAAATGATAATTATTCTAAAGATCATCTTTTGCTTTTATTGATTTCCACTGTGCTACAAACCACTAGGTAACTGCATTATCACTAATTAGCTGATATTGTTGTCTAAATCCCAGAGAGTATGTAGAAAACCATGGACTGAAAAGAGCAAGAAATCACCAGGAGAGACCTAGCTGATGTGCAAAGTTCCTGTAGAGGCAAAGACGTCAATATATCAATAATGACGTCTATTGATATATATTGATATTTATCAATATATAAATTTATCAATCTATGACGATAGAGCTGATATTTCTGATCACCGCGATAAAAAGAAACAAAATCACCTATCGCTATAATTTCTTATTAACATCATATAGAGGCAGCTGAGGGAGACTCTGCGACTTGGTAGCGGCCCGGAGCGCGAAGCGTTAACTTATCGCATTGCCAGACCAGTCTAAAGAGATATGCGAATGCGTAAGCCAGTTAGCCGCTTCGTGCATGCGCAGTGGAAATGAAAGAATAGGCTCAGACTTTCAGTTCTACTAAATAAAATAAAAAAAACTAATAAAGGTTATATAGTAAACAAATAGAGTGAAATATTTTTTTTTAAAAAAAAAAATATTAAAAATATTGGCCACTGGAAAAAAAAAATGCATTAAGAGAAGGAGGTTTTCTTCAGTACCCCGGTGAATTTTGTCGTCCCGCTGTGAGATGACTTGATTTGCGCAGTGGGAGGGGAGGATGGCACAATGAACTCGAATCATGTCACCTCTCCCACAGCACTTGTAACTCATCATCATTTATTTATATAGCGCCACTAATTCCTCAGCGCTGTACAGAGGACTCATTCACATCAGTCCCTGCCCCATTGGAGCTTACAATCTAAATCCTTAACTTACACACACAGACCAAGAGCGACTAAGGGCAATTTAATAGCAGCCAATTAACCTACCAGTATGTTTTTGGAGTGTGGGAGGAAACCGGAGCACCCGGAGGAAACCCACGCAAACACAGGGAGAACATACAAACTCCACACAGATAAGGCCATGGTCGGGAATCGAACTCATGACCCCAGTGCTGTGAGACAGAAGTGCTAACCACTCAGCCACTGTGCTGCCCAACTTGGGCCTCCAAACTCCACAAAGTCGGCAAGTATGTGATATTTAAGTCCACTGTAGGAGGCTGGTGCCCTGTACAACTGCACCATCGGCATATACAAAAAAATAAATCCTTACTTTATGTTCTACAGGCAGACGTGCAGACCAAGGGGTATGTTTATCAAGCTAAGAGTTTTCCGGCGGGTTTGAAACATGGAGATGTTGCCTATAGCAACCAATCAGATTCTAGCTGTCATTTTGTAGAATATACTAAATATATGATAACTAGAATCTGATTGGTTTTTCAAACCCACTGGAAAACTCTCAGCTTGATACATTTACCCCCAGATCTCAATAAAGAGACGTCATAAAATAGAATCAGGAATTTCCAGAGAACATGAGGGTCACACAGAGATCCCCGACCTGCCACAAGTGGGCACATGGTTTTGTTCTAGAACGCACAGTGTCTCTGCCCCCGTAACACAGTGCACATGAATATTTGGGATGTTTTTGGTTCCAGGCTAGAGTCTTTGATCTCTGCCTGGAAGATGCAGACACGTTCTGAGTCTATCTGGATATTTATACATATGCTAGTTGACAGCATCCCACCAACAGACAAAAACATTAGCGTCCTAACAAGCTCCGAACGCTGAAAAACCAATAAGCCAAAGGAAATTAAGAACTGTATACGCATGATCTACACAAGTGCTTTTTGTCAGTCCGATGATTTTATTTGAAATGGCAAATGTGTAAATCCGCAGCATGGGTTTTTGGCAGGAGACACAGCAGCCTGCGTCCCCCCCTTTAACATTTTCATCGTGGTGATAAATTGCTAGGGAATAGCCATGTTTGATGCTTGTAACGAACATATGGCTCTATAACCCCATTTAATACTTGTGAAACAGACTCCTTATTTCACTATAGGCTTTCAGGATAAAACTGAAAACTGTTTGAAAATAAAGGGAGGCTTAGTAGTCGAGGGGGTCTGCTGAGGTTTTTGTCTCGAGATATAATTATCCAGATCGTTTATTGCCTACATCAAAGAACAAATAATACATTCATAGGTGTATGCGAACAGAAACGTTGAATATTTTTGTAGAACTTAACTTTAAATCTTAAAAACCGTCACTTAGGTGCAATGGACGTCAGATCATTAAGACGTTGTGACACCACCGAGGCACAAATTTACACCAGTACCCACTGAGGCTGCTGGGGCCGTAACTAGGGCGGTGCGAGACTGGCGCCAAGCCGATGTGTGGCGGGTGAGTGTCGTTTCACTTCTGCCCTCAATCCATTTTGTTGTGTGGTATAGTTCATACTTGCCAACTTTTCCAAGAGGTCTCAGTGTAGCTCAGCCAGCAAGTGTGGTAGGGCATAGGCAAACCGAGGGGGGTTTCCTAGTGCCTGGAAACCCCCTCCAGTCCTGGGGCACAGTATAATTGAGGTGGTTGGACCCTGCTCCCGCTTCACACAGCTCTGCTTGAAAAAGGAGAGCTGCGTGCACCTAATAGTGGTGCATGCAGCATTGCCCATGTATATTATGAGGATGGGAAGAGTTGGAGAACAGCCAAGCACTGTCTAATATAGCCACGCCCCCATGTATGCTGGTCACGCCCACTGGTGGCGTGGTATGGAAACCCCCCTCTACAAATCCTGCGTTTGCCCCTGTAGGGGACGTGTTGATGCAATCGAGTCACTATAACCCCACCTCCTTGTCACGAATCGTGGCTTAACGATGTGAATAACCTCATTAAACCCCCGTTCACCGGGGATCCTAGAGAGTGCCTTCTCCTTCAGGAGTCCAGGAAATTCGGGAACTTCACGGACATTACGAGTGAGTTGTCAAGTACGTTGCAGTTGGGGTAAGATTGGGATTACGAAGTCAAATTCTGCTGACGAATCATGCAAGATTTTGCAGCCAGGTATGGAGTTATGCGAATTTTTGCTCGTCTCTAAGGTATGTAAAACTGCAGAAAGACGCCAGAAAAATAAAGCAATGTTTTGTTTGACAGTTGCAGGAGTCATCTGAAGGTCGTCAACCCCTTTAAACAGCAGTCTGCTACTTTCCAAACACAAATAAAGACATTTTTTATTGTTGCTTTTGGAATTACTGTATAGTCGCAGGTGTTTCAAGTGCTTTTGAGGTATGAGAACAATTCCTTTTGTCTTTACCAGTAGTGAAACTTGCTCTTATATTTGTGAGCAACTTGTTTGATCCTGGTTTTATCTGTAAAGTTCCTTTTATAAAACAAAAAAAAAGCCCACAACACTTCCATTCATGGAATCCTCTTTTGAGCTACAAAAGCCACAATGACCCCTCCGAGATGGAAGGACAGTGTCATTATCTGGCTGGTATATTTCACTTCTGAACTTGAATTTGAAGAGAAGCATTCAAACAGATATTTTACAGGACACCTTTCCAGAGTGTTGTTTATAAGCTGATAATGCGTTATCTCAAAACGCTTGACTTTCAAAGTGCGGACAGCGAGGTGTCTCTGAAGATTCTGCAGAGCTCATCCCATCAAACGCTGGCCCTGGGCTCCACTACTTGTTCTCTTGTTTAATTAAAGCAGCAATCCCACATAGCTGTTTTTTCTTTAAATAGCAAGTTAAGTACCTTTTATAAGCATGCCTCTGTCATTTTTCTTAGCTATCCTCCTAAAAATTATTATCACCTTTTCAAAAGCTCTCCGATTGGCAAACAAAAATGGCTGCCAGACACAGACATAGTCAGTCTGCTACACAGGCTTACAGCTCTCAGCATGTCATGTGATGGCAGAGGGGGTGGGGATGTCGCAGTGCAGACAGAGCTCAGAGGGGAGTTCCAAAGACTCCCTGCTCACTACGGCATGTGTTATGTGACTGTGGTTGTCATGGTAGTCCAAACTGATAAATCAAAAATAGCAGCCTGAAGAAAAAAGACAAGGGGAAATTGGAATTACCAGCATTCTTATCATAGCCTGCCACAGAGATTTATATAAAAATAAAAAAAAAAGCACAACTGATTTTTTCTCATGGGATTCTGCTTTAAGGTGACTTAACCAGTCCTGCAATTCGGTGAAAAGACTTCCCTGGTGAGAATCTATTTGCTGCAGTTGCTATGCTCTCTTCCTGCTCAGTTTAAACTTCTATTTGACTTTCCACTTCCCCTGAACATGACTTGGACAACAGCCACCAGGAGCCACTTGATTTTAGTAGACTACTTGGTCTTGGTGAGTTCCATTTTTACCCAAAGGCAAAACATAGTTATTGTTTATATAAAGAGCATTTAAAACTACTGTTTTAAAATTTATATACGTATCAAAGGCTGTCTACTACTGAGTAATACACCTGAAATAATAGGAGTGTTTATAAATAACTAAATATATCCACCACGCTCTCTGTCCCTCCTCTGCAGTAGACTGATCGTGGGAGGTCGGTGCTCCTCTAACTGAGCTGACCGAGATACTGTGCGGATTGGTTGACTCAGACACGGGGGCGGGACCAGCAATGCCACAGTGATGGCAAAATTAGCTTTTTGACCTTGGTTAGACACCGTTAAGGGGCTTTCCTAAAGACCTGTGAAAACCTTCAGCTGTCGTAACGGCCCTAACAGAGTATAGTGGAATTTTAGGGTAGCATTGAACAATGCGTTTTACCTTCATGGTTCATACCTAAAAAATAAAATGTTGGCGCTTAGCTGTCTTTGAAAGTAAAGACCTCTTCTAATGTACTGAGAATCCAGCATCACTCTTTCAAACCAGATCCCGGAGATATTCCACGTGACATTCCCTGGTTGGCATTGTTATATATATATATATATATATATATATATATATATATATATATATATATATATATATAAAACTTCCAAGCAGAAAATGGGTATTCTGGCAAATAGACCATGGCACAGTGGTCGTGGCACCCCACAAAATGCATCTATGATTCGTCTCAAGTATTAGAGAGAGTGTATTAGATTATGTCATCTATAAATCTAAAACGGTTTCAACACGTTTAAGGTTTGATGGCCATTGTAGCTATATCGTGGTCACATGGTGTTAATAGAGAACGGATATATGGAATCTTCATTGGAAATAGAGGTGGTCACAGAGGACATTCAACTGTTGGGAGAGGAAACATTAGTGGTTGGTTCTCTCCATGTTAGAATTTACTGTGCACCAAAGAACATACAGATATTAGTCCTTAGTGGCTTGGATCATTTCTATTTCTAAGAGAGCAATAAAATAATGAGATTAAAAAGGAAATAGATGTGGTGTGTAATACAATAAAGCCTAAGAATTAGAAAATGGAACAGAGCGACCACATTAGGTGGTAGGAGTCAGAACGGGAAAGGCAGCTTAATAACTTTCTGACGGCAGAAATATGTCAGTCAAATCTGCACTAAGCTATAACTAAGGCATCATATTCATCATTAATACTGCAAGGAACCACGGATCCAGGATTGCGGTGTATCCTGGCATTCACAAAGCCGCTTCCATCAGCTCCCTGCCAGGACAATGCCAATGTTGTTTCCTAAGGGCACATGTGTTTCCAATCCCAAGCCGTAAATAGTGACACATTACATACACTCGGTGTGTTTATATTTTATTTCACATATTAAAAGAATTGTGTTCTCTTATGTTATTAATTGACCATATAAATGAAGTTCTTTATGTATGTGACCAAAATAGGCCTGTCTGCCAGGGCTAACCCAGGCCGCGAGAGTTTGGCTTTCCATGTGTGATTTTATATTTTCACCCAACGAAAATTCAACGGCATCAATGAGGTGTATTAGGCTTAACCTTAGAAGATCTTCTGTTTCTTGTAGGTTTACAGTCCGCAGGTCACTGCCGCGCCAGCGAAGGCAGCCGATTGTGTGAGCAGAACCTATATCTATGATGATCAATTCATTAGGAAGTAGTAAAACTATTGAGGCACAACGTGAATTGATAAGATACATTTGACCATTGGTTTCTCCCAGAAGAAGGACGCCGCCATTGGGTGGACCTCAAAGTTCATCGTTCTTCTGACATCTACAAAATATCACAACAGCCACGGACAAGATAGTCAAGTGTGATGATCCTTATGTCTGAGGTGCGCTCCTCAATTCTGCCATTTTAGACCTAATTGGTTGTAAGTCGCGGATTACATGGACACAGCCATTCCTAATCAACACCCGATAACGGTCTGTTTGGGCGAACACTACATATGACTCTGTACTAACTGTGCCCAATAGGATCTAGTGGTTCTGCTCAAGGCCAAATGGCCTGATGTCTCTGATGTAGCCCCATGCCTTGTCTGGTTGAATTGGTCCTAGATCAGGTTGAGTGGCCGAATCTGGCCATTTATGGACAAAGCTAGTGTGTTTTTGCTTATTCTCATACCGGACACTACATCAATGGATGCAAGCTGAGTGACGTCAAGTGGGTGTGACCCACTTACAGGGGCAACTGGCAAAACACACATAGACCTGTATTCATAATTCAGACTCAATATTTCACCACAGTAAATAGTAATAGTGAAGATCACTAAAAAGTATAGTACTAATAAAAAAGAAAACCATAAATAATGTAGAACTTCATGATGCAGCATTCGATGTTCACAGTATAAAACATATACATTTATCTTCTTATTGAAGTAATTTAGGGGCAGAAAATGAAATAATATACTTTACTTTATTGGTTTTATAATGGGAAAACTGCAATAAAAGGTCAATTAGTCTTGTTGATCTTTTTTTATTTGGATTAAAACAGATTAGCACACCTGCCAAATGTCCCGAGTTAGACGGGACAGTCCCACCATCCCCACAGTCAGAACCTTTGTCCAGAGAGCCAGGAAGTTGAGGTTTGTCCCCACTCACCACTGGGGAGCGGAGGGTTTTTAGAATTACTAGGTTTTTCCCCTGGGGGGCTTGGCATGCTACCTTTTGCATTAGCGCACTCAAGTTGGCATGATTTGCATCGGCACAATGTTGAGAGTTATGGATTAGCGGAACCCATAAACATATACAGTGATAACCGTACAAGAATTAAATACTTTTGTCACATATGAAAATAAGTGTCTTTACTTCTTGTTGCGTAGAGTTAGTTTGGTCACATTGGTGTATAAGATAGTGTACAGACAGACCTACTTTGGTGGAATCTTGCTGATACAGGTAATTTGAAAGTGTGGGGGGGGGGATTTCTAGAAAACCATCAAGTAAATTATCTGACTGTCCATAAACCGCTGCATTGATCTGTTGACAATAGATGTGTTTACAAACATGTTGACAGACGTTTGTGTCTGTGCATCGTGGGGTTCTTGATAAACCGAAATGGAAACTGATTAACGTTACGTTTTCTACTCTAGTAGTACCTTGTTGGTTACGCAAACCGTTTATAACCCCACAGCCAGGATTTTTACTGGGAGCTTTTGAATTGCATCAAACGTTTTGGGTTGCCGTTCGGCTGCCTTGTTCCCTTGTAAGCAATATCGCCCACCCCTTTGCTCGGTGACAGCGAGGCGTTTGCAGAGTAATCAGTCGATACGTGAACATTCAGCAGTTACAAAATGTCTGCTTTTGTCCTGGCCCATTTGCCAAGATTTCCCTTTGTCTTGCCATGAGGAGGATAAATGATCCGACTCACAGAGATAAACCGCAGCGAGGTGAAATTACTAGGGCTGAATACTAGAATTCCCCAGGTCCTGACTTCTTATACTCCTGTCTCTGTGTCTGTTTTCATTTCTCCATTCTGTTCTTGGCTTTGTCAATCAGTCAGTTAAATGATAACTCCCGAATGAATTCCTCTTTCTAACGATGAAGTTAATGCTCTGAGCTAAAATATCCCATTTGCAAAGAAAAAGTGAGTGACTCTCACAAAACCGTAAAAGAAAAAAAAGAAAGTCGACATTCCTTGCAAATTTTTCTTTTTTTAGACAGTCAATTCAGTGTAAGTTATGTAAATATGAGGAAAGGACAACGTTCATAATTGAACTCTCATAAAACATTTGCAACGACGAAAAAAAATAAAATAATGGCTGTGGAACAAGAGTACAATTGAGCAGGATAAAATGACACAAAATTGGTCCTGCGTTTGATTAGCTGGGTGGCCTGTTCTGAGCAAATTCCTTCTTTTGTGGTTTTAGGTTCTTTTATCGGGAACATTAGTGATAACATTTGTAGAACACTTCAGTTTCTGAAATTTGCGTTGCTTCAGTGTACGCACCAATTAAAGATGACAGGACATGAATGACGTAACCATTGTAGATGGTCACCATCCCCATTTATTTATATAGCGGCAGCAAATTCCGTAGAACTTTACATTTGGGGAATTGTGGTAGTTAAAGTGTACCCATCGCCTAACTTTTTGAGAGCCGAACCAAAGTTCATTGTTTCATTCCCAACGTTTACAATTTCTTTGCGAATCGATAGCCTCCAAAATATTGGTTCAGCCCGCCAAATTGTCCGTCTCCACTGTGTGCAGGCGATATATACTATTTATCAAGACCCTGCGATTTTTAAGATTTCCTATTTGATCTACAGATTGTTCCTTCACCCCCATTGTCGGTTATTTTCGTGAAACAAGGAAGCAAACTACTAACCGCGAACCACCAGTTTCACGCCGAATATTCTAAACCGCCGTCGTAATTTCCTCTCCGCTTTCATCATTTCCTCTTTCCTATTATAATAAGAGACCGAACAGATGCCTTATAATTGTATTGGGTTTAATCCACATGTACGGAACCATATAGAACTCTATAGACTTGATCGAACTTGTGTAAACTGAAAAATGGTCACAGAGGAGAAAATCAGTCAGTGGAACAATGGGGTTAAGCAGGATGTTACCAGTACTGCTTTAGGTAGTCAGATTAGATTTATGTAATGGGAAAATTAAAATACAGTATTGGTGGTCCTTTCGGTGTGTGTCATGATTATAACAGACATTGATGTCATACTGCGTAATACTATTTCCTGCTCACTACATTGCTGTCTTCAGTACATCATTATTGAGATTTTCCAAGGGATAACCCACTACTTAGAGGTTCACTTCATTTTAATCCGCTTTAGCATCTCATTCATATTCAGTTGTTAACTTATGCCTTAAAACAGGCCTCCCGGCGTCTGCATACATGCTAGCCCACTTTACCGTGTGGTTCTTTAAAATCTAACATCTTGCAACCTTTGAACCTCAGGGATGCTTAAAACCGTTAAAAATCCCCATTAGATTGTCGCCTCCAATCAGGTTTGCTTGTGATATTACCTATATAAGTTCTGGCATTCCTGCATGACTCTACGGCTGTAGTGAGCTTTGCATTAAAGCGTTGTGCAAATAAAAATGCGTCTCAAGTGGCTTCCAAACCAGATTGGTTTAACCCTCTCTCTCTCTCTTCTTCTTCTTACATAATTACTGTCTTATTCACTCTGACACTTCAGATTGAGGCCAGCAGCCCTCTTATACAGTAATGTAGGGGCCCGCGGAGATTTTGATGCTCCGACTTAATCCCGCCTCGGCAAAGTCAGGGGTTAAGGGGTTAACTAAGCAAATGCAACTGTATTTAATGATCGTAAGAACCTCTCTGCCACATCGCTTAACTGCCAACACATAGCACAAGCGAGGAGATGCTTGCTAGCAGTCCTGTAGAGAAATTGGACCCATCGCTTCACTTTAATGAAAACCAGATTACTCTTGCAACAATCGTTCCACTGTTACAGTACAACATGTCACGGCTCGTTTTGGAGAAGGCAACCCTGTTGTTGTTACTAGCGGACATACTGACATGTCGTGCTATTTTTACACATCGACAGGCAGTCCAAAAAATGCAGAAGAGCTTTGCATGCGTTTTGTATAGTTTTTACATTGCTGAAAACCTTTAAAATTAAACGGAGACTTTAGAGTTTTTACTCCGGCACATAAGATTTGGTTCTTCTCCACAGGCATTTCCTTCAGTTTGGGGGGAACAAAGTTGTGTTTTTGTTTAGGGAAAAGGGGGGGCTTATTGTGCTAACTCTTGTACTAGGAGTTGGCAATAAAGTTGAGACATCACTTTCCGTATTCCTTTTTCTAGCGTCTGACTGATCACTTGTTTGGACGTTTTCCACAACGGATACCGGAGTCGAATGTTTAACAGTTAGGGGGCTGATTAACGCTGTTCATCAGATTTATTACCCACAAGCAGAGTAACCAAACACACACACACGCATCCAAATTCTGTGCTCCCTCTATGCGTAAAGTCATGTGGGCTTTAACCCTTTCTCTGTTGGGGGCTGAGCTACATTCGCACCTCAATAGGCCACACCACTGTTTTACTAATTCACATTGTCGCCTTCAGCGGAATAAGTTTTCTTTACATTTTTACTGTACCCAAGTTAATTTTAATTTGCTTTTTTCAGGTTATATAGGACTTTATTGGCATCCTCTAGTCGAGAAGAGATCTTTTTACCTTTAAGGCATTATACGTGATTAAAATTGAAAATTGTACTTTTATGTTACCCATAGAGGGCCGAAACTTCACGTTTGTGGTATAATCTTGCAAAACATTTACCGGATTGCGCGTTGCGTTAATGGGGGGCCTGATTCATTAGTGATCTTATCTGCCGTTTTTTGCTTATTTTAAGCAAATCCACTCTGTGCATGCTCAGAAAAGGGAGATAAGAAGCAAAATCCACTGTGTAAGTGAAGAATTTCTTAAGTTAAGATGAAAATCCATCTTAACTTCACTCTTATCTCCCCATTTTTCTTCTTAAAATAAGCATCTTAACTTTTTCACAAGATAAGATCACTAATGAATCAGGCCCGGGGTGTGGACGTCTTTCTATCCATTGTTGTAAAAATTGCAATGTTAGAGATTGCAGCTGCGATTGGGCTGTAGGTCCTTTTTGACTTGGAGTTCCCACTCCACTTGCCCCACAGCTTACAAGATGGTGGTTGCACCTTTTTAAAACTCCCCCGGGTTGCCAGTGACAGCCTAGTGTGTCTAGGGTCATGTGATTCCAAGTTTCATTGGGCAGCCACTCTGAAGAAGGAAGCCCAGACAGAAGCAAAAGAGAGCTGATCTGGCGCTCCCTTGCTAGTCAGCACTAGTAGATTCCTCCTTTGCAAGGCAACACTAATGGATTCATGAAAAATGGATCTAATGGTAACTGGATTAAACTATTATGGGCATATGGGGTTGCCCGTGGGTTTCTCTTAAATTGTATCCATCCATCCTTTTCCTGTTAAGGGCCAGATGTAGGAAAAAATCAAAACTGGGTAAATTCTTTGAATTTTTTTTTAAACTAAATATATGAAGTAAAATATTCAAAATGTTTTTCCTCAATGCTTTTCCATTGACGTTAGTTTGGTAAGGGTGTGCTTTCTATAAGAAACTCTGCAAAATCTGATATTATTCTGTATTCATGATATTCCTTCACATTTAATTTCAAGTTTTAATTCTTCATGCATATTTCAAAAGACACAAGTTTGTTTAGTTTTTAGATTTTTGGGGGGTTGTTTGTCTCTCTTATGGTTATAATTAAAATTGAACTCTTGGGGCAAAGTCATTATGTACTTATGGAGTTTTCTATTACTTCTTATGGTGCTGTTCCTACATGAAGTCTACTGTGCACGGCGGGATTTTTGGAACCATTTTGTTAATTTTCATAGGGTTACACCGATCAATGAAGGCAGGAATCTTCTCTCAAAAAATTATCTAAAATAGCTACAGAGTTCGAGAATGAAGGTACAGAAGACGCACCAAGCCTTAAGCACAAAGGTAACCTCGATCTATTTTATTCTATGAAGATCCCTTCAAACATTCTGTCCAACTACAACATCAGAATCCGTAATTAAAATCCTATTTTGCTTTGGGACCTATCATTAGTTTTGTAAAGCGCCCAAATCAAGTTAGAATCTATCCTTTGCAGTATCTATCAACAACTAAGTTGTTCATTTGCTGGGTTTGGAATTTCAAACTTACACAAATATTCCATTGCTTTTTAAACAGGTTCCAAATAGACATTTATTTTGGCTAAAAAAGGTATTTTTCTTTTATGGCCGTTACGAGATTCAACATTTCCAGCAATAACTCTGAAGAGCAGATGGACTATACGTGTATTTGATGTCCCTATAAGAGATGACAGCCTTTAACACCACTGCGGCTGTCAATGATCGTCCATAATTTCGGTGATTTCACCACCTAATTTATATGTGGTTGGATCAACTCGCCGACTCAGAGGAAGTTGATTAGTAGTTGTGAAAGGCGAATGATCTTATAGTTCATTGATCTCTTTTTGCTCAATAAATATTTATTCAACAGGGCACGTGCAATTAAAATATTTTATTTTCATCATTGTTTCTCTCCCTGATTTGCAAAACACTTTTTCGGCCAATAATGACTGCAGGTTGTCATCCACAGTCAAGTAGTGATGACATCTATGGGGCAGCACGGTGGCTCAGTGGTTAGCACTTCTGCCTTACAGCACAGGGGTCATGAGTTCAAATTGACCATAGTCTGTGTGTGTGTGTGTGTGTGTGTGTGTGTGTGTCTGTTGGGGAATTCTTCTCAGGATTAGTTCAGGGAGCAGCGGTCCAGGGATTGGTGAACCCCGTTATTTGGCTGATTAGGGATCTGTAAAGAAACAATTAAATCTATTTAATTTGATTATTCTTCTAATGTGCTGCTATAGAACAGCAATTTTATGAAAGACTCTGAACTATTCATACTCTTTGTGTTCAGCATATGCTGTGTGTGTAAGATTACAACTTGAAATGTGGTTTGAGGAGGACGTTGGGGAATTATGGAGGAGTGTAGTGGCCGACCAAAATAAATCTCATTCCATGGCGGATTACTACGTTGATCTGATCTAGAAGTATTTGGCCACTACAACTGGGACATCAATGGTCTAACGGGACTCAAGAAAGAATCCACGGCAAGGACAAAATCACATACTATCCAAGCAGATATGAGCCGAAATGAACCGATTGGTCATTGACCCAGATGGATCCGAATGGATCTAGCGGAAGAAATATGCATGTATTTGTTTGTTTTAAGTACTGAAACATTAACGAACAGGGGAGGTCGAGTGCATCGCTGGGCACTTGCCCCAGGGACTACCCCCCCCCCCTCACTTTCCAGGTGATGTTAAACTATGAGTTCCAGCCTATCTTGCCAGCTATTGGCTGGCAAAGCATGCTGGGACTTGTAGTTTCACCTGGAGAGCCACAGCTTGGCCAGGGCCTAATGTGTATACATATAGCTTATTGTACACTAGACATTGTGAGTGTCGTCTCTCCAAACGATTCAATGTGCACTCATATAAGTTCACTATTCTACTGACCTCTCCGATCAGCCCGTTCCCTTTTAACTTAATCATTAAACGATCGGAATTTAATTTTGAACCCTATAATAAATACTCAGACATCTGCTGACCTTAATCAACATCTTATTTCTCTCCTTATTTCTCTCCTGCTCTGCTCTTTGGGAGGAGATAGGGATTTGTAAATGTGTGAAAGCATTAGCTGCCAGTTAGACCTGGAGGAAGCCATACTCTACAGCGGGAAGGCTTGTAATACATTCACTCTGGAACCAGCCCAGGTTTAGAGAACCAGGAAGCATTAATAAGAATATATGTGAGTGCTATTTGCACTCTGGAAGCCACAATTTATTATCCACCCTGTGAGGAAATAAAGTTTGGTCGCATAACACCAAGGCTGGTAAAGAAAAACAAACTTGTATTAGGTGAACCGTATATCTCAAGGGAAAGCGACCTGCGGCTCTCCAGCTGATGGTGGAACTACAAGCCACAGCATGCCCTATCAGCCACTGATGGATGCTGGAACTTGTAGCTTCATGATGGGTATCGTTCTTTGCCTAAGACCGGCTCATTTACTTTCAGATAAGGGGGTGGAGGGGGGGGGATAGGTGTAAACATTTTTCCCCAGCGTCAGATGGGACGAAAGCTGAAAAAGTTGTCTTCTCGAAAGGCTCTTGGAACTTCTGTGTTTTCTGCTGCCCATAGCAGGAAGGGAAAGAGGACCGGGAGATATTGACAATGGTTTGGAACAGAAACATTGTGAACAAAAGTGGGAACCAGTGCGAGAGATAGATTAGTATAGGGACGTGGTTAACCCTTTAACTGTCACACTCTTACACTATGCCAATAGGACTTGTCCAAAATCGAGTGTAGGACACGTCTTCTAAAAAGATTTCTATAAGAGGAACACGTGGGTGCACGTAAGGGCAAAGTGTGGTGCTTGTACGAAAATATTTGCAGGAACAGAATTGTTTTAGGAACTATAAATCCAATTTTGGGGCTGTTGCTTCTTTTTAAAGATAAAAGTGTCTGTAACTATTATTGCTAGTTGGATAAGATTAAATTCAGATTGGACCATTCAATGGAGCATATGTTCTTCACAAAGAAGCTATCAGTAGACTAAAAGCAATTTATTAGCAACATATGCTAACCCACCAGTTTCACTTCTACATTATAATGTGTCTAATTTACTAGCCAAGTTATATAATCAGCAGCCATTTTTCTGGAGACTAAAATGCACCGAGGTCTATGTTAATAGCACACCCATTGTGGTTTCTACATTGGAGACAAAATTGGTTGTGGCATTTGTTTATGTTCTAGAAGATTGCAATAATGTTTTCTCTCTCTATCTAGTTCGCTCTCTAGCTCTCGTTCTCTCTCTATCTAGTTCGCTCTCTAGCTCTCGTTCGCTGTCTAGCTCTCGTTCACTCTCTAGCTCTCGTTCGCTCTCTAGCTCTCGTTCGCTCTCTAGCTCTCAATCTTGTTCTCTCGTTCTCTTGTTCTCTCTCTCGTTCTCTCTCTCCCCCTTTGTTCTCGTTCTCTCTCCCCCTTTGTTCTCGTTCTCTCTCCCCCCTTTGTTCTCGTTCTCTCTCCCCCTTTGTTCTTGTTCTCTCTCCCCCTTTGTTCTCGTTCTCTCTCTCCCCTTTTGTTCTCGTTCTCTCTCTCCCCCTTTGTTCTTGTTCTCTCTCCCCCCTTTGTTCTCGCTCTCTCTCCTCCTTTTGTTCTCGTTTTCTCCCCCTTTTGTTCTTTCTCCCCTCTCGTTCTCTCTCTCCCCTTTTTGTTCTCTCTCCCCTTTTCGTTCTCTCTCCCCTTCTCGTTCTCTCTCCCCCTCTCGTTCTCTCGTTATCTCTCTCCCCCTCTCATTCTCGTTTTCTCGTTCTCCCTCTCGTTCTCCTGCACTCGTTCTCTCGTTCTCCCTCTCGTTCTCTCGCGCTCCCTCTTGTTATCGCTCTCTTTCTCTTATTCTCTCTCTCGTTCTCCCTCTTGTTCTCCCGTTCTCCCTCTTGTTATCCCGTTCTCCCTCTTGTTCTCCCTCTTGTTCTCCCTCTCGTGCTCCCGTTCTCCCTCTCGTGCTCCCGTTCTCCCTCTCGTTCTCCCGTTCTCCCTCTCGTTCTCCCGTTCTCCCTCTCGTTCTCCCGTTCTCCCTCTCGTTCTCCCGTTCTCCCTCTCGTTCTCCCGTTCTCCCTCTCGTTCTCCCTCTAGTTCTCCCGTTCTCCCTCTCGTTCTCCCTCTCGTTCTCCCATTCTCCCTCTCGTTCTCCCTCTCGTTCTCCCGTTCTCCCTCTCGTTCTCCCTCTCGCTCTCTCTCCCCCTGTCGTTCTCTCTCTCCCCCTGTCGTTCTCTCTCTCCCCCTCTCGTTCTCTCTCTCCCCCTCTCGTTCTCTCTCTCCCCTTCTCGTTCTCTCTCTCCCCCTCTCGTTCTCTCTCTCCCCCTCTCGTTCTCTCTCTCCCCCTCTCGTTCTCTCTCTCCCCCTCTCGTTCTCTCTCTCCCCCTCTCGTTCTCTCTCTCCCCCTCTCGTTCTCTCTCTCCCCCTCTCGTTCTCTCTCTCCCCCCTCTCCTTCTCTCTCTCGTTCTCTCGTTCTCTCTCTCCCCCTCTCGTTCTCTCGTTCTCTCTCTCCCCCTCTCGTTCTCTCTCCCCCTCTCGTTCTCCCTCTCGTTCTCTCGTTCTCCCTCTCTTTCTCTTGTTCTCCCTCTCGTTCTCTTGTTCTCCCTCTCGTTCTCCCTCTCGCGCTCTCTCGTTCTCTCTCGCGTTCTCTCGTTCTCTCTCGTTCTCTCTCTCTCGCTCTCTCTCTCTCGCTCTCTCTCTCTCTCGCTCTCTCTCTCTCTTGTTCGTGGCTTGGGCAATCTGGGCTCATGCTTATAGGTACCTGGAGAGCCAAGGCTCAACAGTTTTGTTCGTCCCATCCAATATGCCAACAATACCAATTTTTCTCATAACCACACATGTAGACCCTCCTATTTTAAAATTGCCCCCACCGACGGCTATATGCAATCATAAATAGTCCCACAACCAATAGATGTGGGGTTGCAACACTTGTAAAAAAAATCACTATATGTTCAACAATCTGCCTGTTTAGAGATGTGTTTTGCATGAATAATTTTTCTATAAAAGTTTTAATGAACAATCATAGAATACACAGTGAAAATAATCCCTTCTTATGTGTGAGATATAAATTCTATAGTTCTTAGAAATAAAGTGAGCTGTTAAGTGTTCAAGTATATTTAATGCAGGTTGAATTTATAGTGCAGATAATGCGTCCTAGTGTTTAGAGATCATTTTATTTTATACTTCATTAAAAGAAAAACTGCTTTTTGACAAACAAGCACCAGCATAAAAGAACATTATAGAGATGAGTCTGGAAAGTGACATAGGGGCTTCTTGTAAAGTATATCAGTCGAGTTTCAGAAGCATCTCTGGGGACAGTATCAAACTTCCAAATTCCTTTTATCCATCAGATGAGAGAACAAGACCTCGCTTTGAGCCGGACAGGAGTTGGAATTTAGATTTGCTGTACATGAGCTCAGACCACGCAGATAAAGACCTTCTTCTATTGCTTTTTAACATTCTGCATGGTAAAATCATCTGTCATTTGTCTCTGCGTTGGAGGAATTTTAGCTCTGATTAAAATAGTAGGTTCCGAGCAATTCTTGAGGTTTCCATTCCTTCTGGATTTAGCTGGAGAGATTAACTTATAAACAAAGCATAATGGCCACAATGTTAGTCATTTGCCCCTCTGCCGTTAGATCAGGTTGTCTGTGCTGACTTTCAAAAGAGTGTTATCGTCAAAATAGAATTTGTTCCAATTTTTTTCTGTAAAATTAAATGGATGTTTTAGATTTTTTTAGAAAATGTTAAACACTTTTGTTATATTGTTTTCCTCTTTCTTTATTAATGTACATGTACATCTTATTTTAGCTTGTAGTTATCCTTGCTGCAATTGCTACCTATAGAAAAAACGTGGTCGTTGATTAGTTCTCGCCAGATACAGCTATGGCATCGGTGACCTGCGGGATAAATCCAACGGCATCGACTAAAGAAATGGCCATTGGTTGTAAGTCAAACATCTGAACGTAAATCAGTTTTCACAGAGAACATTGACATCTCTGCATGTTCACGTCTTTGACTATAAAGACATAAATTGGCTACACATAGGGGGATTTGGACAATAATGTTCTTCGGGACTGGTGAGAAATCCGATCAGCCAATGACTGCCAGTGAGTGCAGCCATCGGCCAATTGCACCTATTGTCAACCATGTGATCCTACACTTGAGCATCAGTCCAATTCGGTCCCCAAAGTGGGTGTCCAAATTGCACATGATGCTTAGATCAAGCGACAGAGTGATTTGGATTTACCAATCCTTGACCGTTTCATTCAACGGAGGTGAAATAAACATCAGCCATAGATACTGCCGCGAGTGGCCACATTATCATGGAAAATGGTTGAAGTACAAATGATCCAAACATCTCTCAAGCATGAGAGCACCTTTATTCTTTCTGCAAAGTTAGTAATGTTACTGTATAAACCTCTTTAAGGTTTTCATATTCTAAAGAGCTACAAATTTAGTTGGCGAAAAAGCTAGGGTCATGACAAACCAGACTGGTTCACTGGTGTCAAAATCAGGTCACAAATCCTCGCGGTGGCCGATTCTGTCATCTAAACTATTACATTTAGATTAATTTGGCAGGGCGAGCCGTTATTTTTGGCTTTATTTAATTTTCCCTAGACTTCTACTGAATTAGAAGTGAACTTGAGTTGACCAAAAAGTTCCAAGAATGACTGTAAACCTTCAAGCGCCTGGTTTTCTTATCTCCTCGTCTAACAAGGGGTACGCCGACAGGCATTTACATGGGAGCGCAGTTTCGCCTAACTTTAGGGACTGTCACCGCTACAAAGACATAAACGCAAGGATTTTCACATGATTTTGTTTTCTTACTAAACTATTTCTTATTTACAGACTCATTTAAAGAAGAAATATAATTATTTAACTCCTACTAGCCATCACATTCATATAATGGGGAATGACATTGAATCATGAATTTTTTTTGTTAAAAAAAGACAATATATTCCACAAGCTTTTTTGCTTAGTCTCCCTCGCACAATAAGACTCTCCTCTGGTCTACAAACTTTCAAGCATTCTCTGAAAACCCACCTCTTCAGACAAGCTTATAATATTCCTCAACCACCCTCTTAACCTCACTACATTACCTATTACCATCCGTTACACAATTTCACACCAGACAACTACCCCCTGACCAACATTGTTGTGTGACAGGATCATTTAGCTTATGAGTCACTTTTACCTTTGCAGTCTGGCTGGGCTTGTTTATTAGTTTACTGTCTTTGTACCCTATTGTAAAGCGCTACGGATATGTTGGCGCTATATAAATAAATGATGATGATGATGATGATTTATGTTTAACAAGTTGGATGCTTTAAAATATTGTGTTTTTAATATAGTCAAAAAAGAGTCTGCCTTATTTCCAAGATCATTTGCCCACTGAGCTTCCTATTCCATTGCAGACTAAGATTAATCTTTAATGTTATCTCCTCCAGACAAACTCGATGTAAATATTAATATGCAAATAAGATTCCCAGTAAGGAAGCTGGGGTGCATCTAAAGTAGACACATGGTGTGCAACGACTATTGGCTCTGGAGGAGATGGGGCCCGGCCACCACTGACTCTTCTGAGCATGCATGCCCCAGCCTCCGGCACACTCAAGCCGACAGAGACAATAGAGAAGCATCACCAGTCCGGCTTTTGCTATGGGGCAATTGCACATTACACCCCTGCATTCTAGTACTAAGTAGATAATTAGGGCGATGGGTTGCTGCAAAAAACAGAAGCACATATCAATGTCTTTGTACTCCTTATATCACTTATTATCTGAACTATAAATATTTGGCCACATTTTTAGTGATCGGTTGTGGCTTTGAGCAAATGGTTCCAGTTTAATCATAGTGTTGCGATCGTAACATAGACAGGCGTGGGCATAGATCAAGGATGTTAATGTTAGATTGAATGGAGCAAAAATGATGCAAGCCATTCAGCATTTGGAACGGAAGAAGGCGCAGATCAGAATTTTCCAGATGAGCATAGCCTAGCGTCAAACAGCGCGCTAACAACATCTTGCACAATTCAACCTAACAAAACAGGAATGCCATCAAGTGACTCCAAATGGCAACGTTGAGCGCTAGAAATGGCCAAGTTAACGTCAAATAACGGTAAGCCAGTGCAGATCTTTATTAAAAAAAGAAAAATTAACAATAGACATTGGACATTGTAGTTTTGTTAACTTCCCTTACTGAAAACTCATCAGAAATAAACTATAGTTAGTGGCATCTGGCAATTCATAGTAACTAATTATCAACTGTACTCATTGCTTTTAGCACAAATTTGAAACCTTACAATAAAAGACAGTTTAAGAAACAGATGAAAAGTTACCACCCACTGTGGCCCAAAAAACCTGTCCCTAGTGTATCATGTCGAGCATCAGAAAGGTTTTGGGTAATTGCAATCATGAGCCTGAGCTGATTGAAGAAAATTATACCCCCTTTTTGTGGTTTAAAAAAAAAAAAAAATAGCCTGTGAACACAAGTACAAGATAGACCAAATATTGAATTTCATGAAGAACATAACACTATACGTTGTAACATCTAGCTGTAAAATAATGTAATTTTTTGTAATGATAAATACAAATTTTCATTCATTATGGAAAATATAATTTTAATAGGATATATATAATAAATAGAATATATTTGAATTTTTAAAAATAAAATTTGGGAAAAAAATATATCCATCAAGAATTCCAAAACATCTATTAGTAAAATAATAATTTTCTTATATAAAATGTTTTTCAAAATGTTTAATTATTGCGACCCACAAGTTTAAGCAGCTATTAAAATGTTTAGATGATTTTTTCTAATTATGTAAAAAAAAAAAAATATATATATATATATATATATATATATATATATATATATATTATAGTGTGTATTAGTTACATTAATACATTTATATGCTATATTTATTTTCTACACTAATTACAGGTATATTAAATTACATTCCCATGATACTTTATTTTATTAGATTATATTTCAAACAGACAAATTAATACTCTTTATGACATTTCTGCAATACTTTTTTTTATGACACCTTTTCTAATTAAAACGCCAAGAGTTTTAGCTACTAGTAGTTTTTCAAGTTACAAATGAAAACTCTGGAGACAGGGCGTCCATATTATTCTCCTTCCTTACATGTAAAGTCAGGTTTCCGCACTGGTAAGTATTAATCACTGAGCCTATAGGCTCCCATAATGCATTAAACAAGACTAGTTTAAGAGGGAACAGATGGGACTGTTGCTTTAAACATGATGGAAATATGATTACTGATTTGTTTTACTGCAATTTATTTGACGTTTACAACACGTTATTAAAAATCCGAGCCTCTCTGTAATATCCAAGAAATTGTTAAATAAAACATACACACACACACACAAAAAAAAATACTTTATAGTTGATTTATTCAAACATATGGTAATATACGTTACTGACAGCTATAGTATTATCCTGAGAGGCAGCTATTTGCTCAGTATTCAATCATTCCCGTTTCAACAGCCGTGGCATCTTACCAAGATCTGCACTGCAGTTGTTTTTTTTTTTTCCAGAAATAAGGACATTGGTATTGGATCGTTTCCAAACATCATCATCATAATTAGCCTGTTCTTCTTCTTCTTCCAGGCTGTAACAACATGTAGATTAGGATAAATGGGTTTGCAATTTATAATAGCAGCAGTGTGTGTTCTTTTAAAACACAGACTGCAAATGGCAGCTAAACAAGATTTCTATATTAGGCAACAGAAGGAGGGGGGGGGGGAGAGAGCTATTTCTTTAAGAATCCCTGCAAGATGTCTGCATTTTTTTTTTTTTTTTTCTTTTTACTTTTTTTTTATTTTTTTAATGCAGAGTGCTTGGAGGCCAGTTCCAGAGCTCGGTGACAGAGAGGAAACAGGGCAAGGAATAAATAGCCTGTTGATTTACTCAAGTTACATCATTTTCTTCCCCTCAAGAGCCTATAAATCTCACGCTCCTTGTAAAAACAGAATTTAAAAACAATTGAACGCTTCTGAGATGACCCCTCCGCTTCCAGCCTCTGTGGTTTGGAGAAAATAAAGCCGCCTTTCTCCTAGCCCTGCCACTTGTTTCATATTAGACGCTATAAGGAGGCCCACAGCCGGCCAAGTGGCAGAGCCTTGTTAAGGTATTTTAATAGTCACCCCAGCGCCTTTCGATAACACTTTACACGTACGAGATCTGCGCTTTTACCTAAATTGTCGGCTTCCTGACATTTTTTCCCCCCCATCAGCTACAAAGTCATTAATTCACACGTTCACATTTTCACTTGGTTTCGCTACTTTTTTTTATTTGATCAAAGACTCCTGTTAAGAGTTTTTGTATTATTTTTTTTTTTGTGCATCGGGGAGCTGTCTGGTTATGGTAGAAATTTATGTGTTGGAGATCGCTGCATGGTTTTAATAAAATGGTGTATGTGTTAAAAAAAAAAAAAAATTGAGGTACTAGCGGAGATATTTCACCTTTATTATTTACCCTTTATTGAGAAATAACATTCCTAATGTGTTTATTGGTCCAAAACGACTTACGGGTAAATTTATCCAACCTTCTATAAAGGAAAAGTGGCATGGCCCATGGCAGCCAATCAGATTCTAGCTAGCATTTATCTAGTACATTTTAGAAAATGATGGCTAGAATCTGATTGGTTGCTTTGGGCAACACCTCCAATTTTGCTTTTTAGAAGGTTTGATAAACCTACCCCTACACCTTCCAAGTTTGATTTGCTAGAAGTTTTAATTTGTCTCACTGTATTTATTCAATAAATAGGTCCTACCCTTTTGTGTCAAGAGGCCCACCCATTAGCGTTGTAGTGAGGTGGATTAAAGGGAATCTAATGACCATCCACTAAAAAGAATGCAGTAGGGGACTTCTTATAATGAAACATCATCATCATAAACATCATCATCATCATTATCAACATTTATTTATATAGCGCCAGCAAATTCCATAGCGCTTTATAATTGGGAACAAACATTAATAAAACAATACTGGGTAATACATACAGACAGAGAGGTAAGAGAACCCTGCTCGCAAGCTTACAATCTATGGGACAATGGGAGTTTGATACACAAGGGCATGTGCTACATCATATTGCACACTGGACCAGCTAGAATGGTAAAAGTACTGAGTGGGCTGTGTATGTAGCAATGTTGATCAGAGGGTTGTTGTCTTGTGTTAGCTGTGTAGAGGGTGGTAATAGGGTAACCTAGGGAGATTAATATGGTGGTTGAGGAATATCATAAACTTGCCTGAAGAGGTGGGTTTTCAGAGAACACTTGAAGGTTTGAAGACTAGAGGAAAGTCTTGCTGTGCGAGGGAGAGAATTCCACAAAGTGGGTGAAGCCTGAAAAAAGTCATGTAACATGTTCATGTTCTTAAAGCTCCATCTAAGCCACTTCACTCCATAAAGGGGCTCTGTCAAAACCGTGCACCAAAGAAGCCATCAATTAATATCTTGCATTGATGAGATCTAATAAGGTCCGAACAGGCTGCCTACAAGTTGAAATGATAGCTCTACATCTCTGGTTGTATTCATGATAGTTACAGGATGTATGGTCGACAAGTAAGGAGTAATGTGCATATCTCTACCATCATTTACAGCGTGTGATTTAAGTCTTCAGTCTTTGGTTTTGTGGGATATTTGCTGGTAGTTATAAACCAGCTATGAGTCAATATTTTCTATTATAATGAGATTCTCGCTGTTTAATGGAACACCCAGATATATGGACCCCATCATATAGGCAATTTAGTTTTTTATTTTCATGTAGGGGTCTGTACACTTCTTGGGGATCAAATCAGGTACCCTGCCATTAAAAAAAGCACAGACGATATTTAATAAAAATTCCCATAGATGTTTCTTTAGTAGTGAGCTATATATTGGTATCAAAATGTAATTAAATTAAAATTATACTTTCAAATAGGAAACCCCAACATTATGCTCAAGACTGACTTTTCATCATGAGCTTCCGGGGCAAAAAATGCTCCTGAATATGAAAACTTTATAGATAACACGAGTTGAGTCATTGTCAATGTGGTTACAATGATGTATGAAATGGGTGGAGTTTCAACTATACCTGGGAGGGGCCAGATGTAAATGCAGCGCGATTTTCATGGCTTAGCTACCCAACTCTTTACGTGCCCTATAAGCGCCAGCCAAAGGCAACTAACTAGGACTCCAGCTACCCCTTAAAGCAAAGCAGAAATATTTTTTGAAACCTCCACTTTTAATCATGTCAAGTCAATTTATATTTAACTTGCTATCAATGCTTTAAATTACAAACCGTAGCAGTAGGGCCTCCCGCTACACAGGGAAATGTGTTGCGGATTGCCACGGCAGGCAAACGGTTAAAATCAATATTGCAGCTACGGTACCGGTAAAGAGACTTACTGAAGTGGCAGGTCATTGAAAGCTAAAATCCACACCTGCGACCCAAATGGCTGAAAAAGATGAAACACGTCATCAAAATGCCCCTCTGCTATAAAGATGTAATAAAAATCAGCCCAAGAACTCTGATTGAAGCCGTGTGAGTTTCCTAAAGTTCTTGTCGGAGCTTATTCCTTAATCTGAGCCGTAAAATGTTATGGCAGAATATGCATTCATCTGTCTTTTAAATGCAACGGAATCTATTCTTTTTTTCTGCCCATGCTACACGACTTTGAGTGAATCCATATAACAGTGGATGACCTCGAACCTGGTGAAAGCTGTTTGAAAAGTCAGCTTTAGATAGAAATAAATATATGAAAATGTGTTCTGTTCACACGACACAGAGGAGCTCACCGGCGTGGCAAAACCAATTGCCGGTTAAATGTCTTTATTGTTAGACAGGCTTGCTTTACCCGCAGAATAATACATTTTACATAACACACTTATACACAAACTGAAAACAGTGGTGTCAATTACTGTACAAGGTCTTCAGCTAAGTAACTAATATAAAGTGTAAAAGATCGCCAGTTCTGGAAAGAAACGTTCACATCTATAGATCCGTAAATGTTACAGTTTCTTTGTTTAAGGCACCTTGTGTTTTAGACATAATTGCCAACTCTCCCAGAACATCCGTGATACTCTCAAAATAGTGGGTCGATCCCAAGGACTCCCGAGAGAGCCGGGTCAGACAGAGGATCTGTGGGCGTAACTTTAGCACCATTTAGCTCCACCCACTGTGGAGTTATGAAGCTATTTGCATTATCACGCGGAGGTGATATAAGACAAGTCGAGTCATTAAGACCGTCCTCCAACTTCACGGAGTTACCCTTCGCCTAAAGATCGGCAACTATCATTTTAGGCTTTGTGGCCGTATCAGGAATTCATCATCATCATTTATTTATATAGCGCCAACATATTCCGTAGCGCTTTACAATTGGGGATAAACATAGTAAACTAATAAACAAACTGGGTAAAATAGACAAAGAGGTGAGAAGGCAAGCTTACAATCTATGGAATTCACTAACCCTTTTCAATGTTGCGGTAAAACTGTCTCTATAGTCCTTCAAATGTTTTGCAGAAAAGCCCTATTCTGCACTGATGAGCCCTAATTAGAGTGATATCACCTGCCTGGAAGTGGGATTCTGTCTCCTCAATGACTGAAAGGACTAACATCTAAATTGATTTTCCCAGAAGTTACTTCTCTTGAAGAGGAGTGACTTAATTTCATTTTGCATGGCTTGAAATAAGAGTATTATATATGAAGGTTTACATTTTAGGAAAAAAGGCGTATGCAATCTGCTTTCTATGTGTATATTTGGACGCACACAAACTGTAGATGAGGCTTAGATCTTAGAAACTTACAGCAGGTGCCAGTGAAATAAAAAGTAAAGCAATTTAAATATACACACTAAAGTCCTGGGTATTTTCTGTTAATGAATGAAATGAGCGGACTGAACTAAATAGAGCTGTGTAACAATCTATTTTACTATTTACATACACCTTGAAATAGTTTTGTTTTCTTTTCTTTTAGTTCTTTTGTTTGTTTTCTTTACTATACTTTGTCCTTTTGAAAAATAATAAAGGTTAAATTATTTATAAACATGACACCACAGCACATTAATGTCCCATCTGTAAAGAAATCCTGTCCTTTCATATATTAATATTTCAAATGTTACAGATGCAAATTATTGATTAGAGTTCATTTCCCGGTGCTGGGTGTGAAAGTCTTTAACCACTTTATGACTGGAGACAGCGTAGACCTTAAATACCGAAACCATTTGTGCATTTTTGTGTTTTATTACCTTTGTCAGATATTGCTTAAGCAAATATTAATAGTTTAATTTTTCCAAAGGGTCTATCTACCCTCTAAAAGGACGTAATGTCACTAGGATTTTTCTGTTCCAAATGCAGAGGTACGTAGAAGTGCTGCATTTAACACATGTCACTAACTTTAAATGTCATGTATAATGATTATTAGGCCAGGAATCTCTGTATGGTGAAAGAAAAATGACTAACCTTAGTGATGTACTCCAATAATATGATATATAAATAACTTCTATGCACCAAAGTATTTATTATTACCCAATTGATTAAAGACGATCACCAAACATTCTGTTTCTTTTCCTGCTGTTTCATTTTTGAAATAAAAACAACATATTAACTTCTCAGAAGCTCGGGGGACTAAGGGTTAATTGTTGTCCAGTAATATTGTTTCAACAAAAGAAACAGCACTGCCTGCCAGCCATATTTTGTTGTGATGAAAAGAGCCAGGGGGGGTATGGGAGATCCTAGATCAGAGATGGTCAGCATGCGGCCCTGGGGCCACATGTGGCCCCCAAGCCTTCACCTGCTCTATTTTAAATGTCTACTGATATGTTATTACAGATAGGTGTCTCTTTAATTGATTAAATGCATTGTTTTAACTAACTGCTGGGATTAAGGGTAACGTGCGTCCCTTTTGGCAGGTAGAGAGCTGTCCAATCGGCCACTGAAGTGTATGAGGTTGGCCATAACTGGTCTAGACTCTATCTTTATAGACTTGTTTGATATTTCATCTGAAATCTCCAGCATACAAGCAATTAGGTGAAAACAATTTTTAATATACACTTATTTTTTCACTTAGAGCAGACCTGTTTATATTAATACATTGACTGTTTTAGTAGCCATTGGGGATTTAAAAAAAATAAATCAACATATTCTTGCAAAAATGCCACTTGAATGATTACACATGAAATACATACACATATATACATAACTGAGCCCTATGAGCCCAAATTATGTAGTTCGTTCCTGGTGAATCAATAGACTAAGGGGGAGGAGTTACCAAAACTTCTAAAAAGGAAAAATAGAGATGTTGCCCATAGCAACCAATCAGATCCTAGTTCTCTCTTTCTAGAATGTAGTAGATAAATGATAGCTAGAATCTGATTGGTTGCTATGGACAACACCTCCACTTTTCCTTTTTAGAAGTTTGATAAATCTACCCCTATCTGTTGGTTCAGTCCATAAAATGTCTGCCTCCATCTGGCTGTTTGTAGCTTATTATTACTATCGGATTGACTTTATAAGGCTAGTTAAGTCGAACGCACCTACAGGCTGGCTAAACACCGGTCTTGTTCCCTAAGAGACACATCCAAGGGATATTGTCATTTGTGTGTTTTGGCATATTTGGAGCGTTTCAATGGTCTGTTCTCTGGGATATTCAGTGATGCTTGGACTGAAATTAGTAAATCATTTAAACAGATATTTCCCAGACAAAATAAATAAACTGATAACAGGACATTGTTTAAGTGCACCAGACCTGGATGACTGCCACTTGCTAGTGAGGAGGGGGGAAGTCAGAGTCTCCGCACACCGTTACGCACCCCGGGAACATTAAATGATCATTAATAAAACTTTCTCCAAAAGCTGAACAGAAACTTCCAATAAATCACTTTGGAATTGTGAGGTCACTTCTATTTTCATGGCACAGGTTGATCTTAATCAGCTTAGTTTAGTTCTAAAATACCCTAAACACACAACATGGCTACTTAGTTTAAAGGGAATCAAGTCATCAGTCAACAGTGCACACTCCACATACTTCTCTCCCTTCCTGGGAAATGCAAAAAATCAGATAAGATGAGACGGACCACTATTGAAATGTACTATTCACCACCGTGCACCAAACTGATACCTGAAGCCTAATGGAACGGCTGTTATTACCAAGCCCAGCAGTATAATGCCATTGTGTTTTAGGTCTGTGAAAGGATTGGGTTGAAATGAGCGTAGAGAATAATAAAAGTAATATGAAATGAGGGATTATATGTATTACATAACACCTAATTGGAGGGATGGGGGGAGGGGGACATCACCATTAAAATCGTATTGGTTTGCAGATTTCACTTGGTTTACGCCAGGGCCCTAACAAGGGCGGTGCGGCCGATGCGAGCGGCTAGGGCGCAAACCCAAGAGGGTGCCATAGCTGCCCACAATTAGCACCAGCCTACGACTGTTGCCAACTGGACAGCTTTCCATGTAGTGTCGGACCGGGCGCTAATCTAGGCTAGGAATTAATAGGCTGGTTTACTTCCAGGTCCCCGGGGATTGGGTGCCACACAGATCAGCTCTATTCCTCCCTACCCCTTCCTGCTCCACTCTTTCCTCTATACTCAAACCCCTTTCGCCCTGTGATGGCCGCACTAAGCCCAGTGAGGACTCCTGCTCCACTCCACTCCAGTCATCGGGCATGCCCGGTGTGCCAGCTGTTTGCCACAGCACCCTCATTCCACGTGGTCCCACAGCACATACAGAGGTGCAATGGTTCCACGCAGGTACACCGTGAAATCAGTCCATATTTAGATCATATATAATTTATGACCGTACCTTAACTTAATCCATCATATCATCATCATCATCACCATTTATTTATATAGCGCCACTAATTCCGCAGCGCGGTACAGAGGACTCATTCACATCAGTCCCTGTCCCATTGGAGCTTACAGTCTAAATTCCCTAACACACACACACAGACAGAGTGAGAGAGAGACTAGGGTCATCATATGATGGAAATTGATGGTATGATGAATTGTGGTGGATTACTGGTTTTATCATAATATTACTGTGTATTGGTATAAATGTGCGAGGGACGGGACCATGACCTTTTGGACCTCCCAAAAGTAGGCAGTATGGCTCATACATTATAATAATACAAGATCTTTGTCCGATTCTCTTATATACTTATCTCTTATCATTAGTCATTTAGGAAAATACATTGTGTGTGTGTGTTTTTTCTTATATATATATATATATATATATATATATATATATATATATATATATATATATATATATATATATACATATATATATATATATGTGTGTGTGTGTGTATATATGTGTGTGTGTGTATATGTATGTGTACATATATATATATATATATATATAGATATATAGATATATATATATATATATATATATATATATATATATATAGATATAGATATATGTGTGTATGTATGTATGTATGTATGTATGTATATGTAGAGAGAGACTGAGCCTGAACTCTAATTTATATATTACCTTTAATCAAGAGGGCTGTAATATTTTAAATGAAATAGAATCAGGATATAACAAAATTCTAATTCGGGAGGCTGAACCAGGCTCTTGGTAGAACACTGAATCCAAACTCAGATCCTGAATGCAGCCAATCCTTAGAGAGCAGGTCCATAATATGCAAATGAACGGAATGTTGGCAAAGGCGATAACTGACTGAATAACAGAACATGAAATAGCTAAAAATCCATCGGAATAGCTGTAATGTTTCCATCCAGCATATCTTCCAATCTTATGTAGGAAAGAAGACCTTTTTCCTTATTCTATTCAGCTTTATTTTTCTCCCCCCGTGTGAGCCGCAGTGTCTGAATTCCTCCAATGTCCTCCCCCCCCCCCTTCTTTCCCCTTCTCTCTTTCACCAGAGTATTAAAGGACTGCTAAAAAGAGACCTCACAGATGCCAGGGGCTGGTGAACATTGAGTTGTAGTTTTGACAGTGCTTGAGTACCTCAGCTTGGTAGATAGGCAGTGTTTTTTATTCTGTTTGACAATTATCTCCTGGGCAGCATTGCTAGGCTTATACATCTCCTTTCAGCAGTTCCAGATAGTTCTGACAGCAGGGGGATTCTGTTTTGTCTCAGGGAAAAAAAAAAGGTGGGCTTTGGCAAAACCCAAGGCCACACTCGAGCATCGTGGGGTACAATGTGTCTTCTGTGTTCAAGAGAAAATAGCTTCAGACAAGGATCAGCTTTCAGTCAACTGCCAGGCCTCTCCCATTATACGAGGCAAGACCTGCTTCTATGAAGATAACCTGTTATCGTAGACGATTGAATAGGGAGTTCACTCATTTGTGTTTGGGCAAGATCATTGACAACTAGTAACTATGTTTCTTGGCTGGCCTGTCAAATTAAGCATAAAAATGAACATATGCCCCTAAAAGCAACATAGACGATACGAAACCAGAAAGACTTGTGTTTGTTTTCAATTTTTTTTCTCTAAATGTTTAAAAGTGTCGACAGCACTAAGAAGGTTTTTTAAAAAAAAAAAAAAATCAGAGTAGATCCACAGACAAACAGAATGCATCATTGGTTCATTTAATTCAGAGGTAGACAACAGGAAGCTAAAAGTCCTGCTATGGCCAGCTGGGACTTGTAGTTCCCCAACAGCTGGAATGCGTTGGTTGCCTGCCTCTGATAAGTATCCCGGTGTCACGCTGTACATACTTTTAAAATAAATGTATTCATATCATTTAGTGGCTGGAACGCTCCATCATCTTACATTTTATTTCCCAGAATGCAGATAAAATATCCGCTGTATTTGAGAGCATTTACATTAAACCGATCACCGTGTGCTTAGAGAAGCCCACGCGGAATCATTAATTGTCTTATTGTTATATTATTGGTTTTTAAAGTGTCATTGTTTCCCGCGGTGTACAAAGTTCATACATACAGGGTATTATATCTAACACAATTTAAACTTTAACACAACATTGAGACACAATAAGAATAGAAACCTCTATTCAGAAGAGCTTACAATCTAAGTGATCAAGTGAATTACAACCTCCACCTTCTTTTCATCAGTTTCTGTAGCTCACTGCTTGCAGATCTTTCAAAGTTTACCACCCCAAAATTTTTACTTATTTTCCTTTTGTTGTTACCTAATTAATTCCCTGGAAGTATCTACAATAAAAATGTGAATTTTGGGAGTGGAGAATTGACCTCTCTCATAGCTTTCTATCTGTCTCATAGGTTTCTATCTCATCTATCCATCTCATATCTATATCCCATGTCTATCTATCCATCTCATATTAGTCTGTCTGTCTATCTATCTATCTATCCATCTCATATTAGTCTGTCAATCTATCTATCTATTTATCTATCTCATAGCTATCTTTCTATCTCTCTCATAGCTACCTATCTTATAGTTACCTATCTATCTATTTATCTATCTATATCATAGCTATATCTATCTATCTATCTATCTATCTATCTATCTATCTATCTATCTTATAGGTACCTATGTATCTATCTATCTCATAGGTATCTATCTATCTATCAATCTATCTATCTATCTACCTCATATCGATTTATGTATTTTATATCTATCTCTCTGTCATATTTATCTATGAACCATTATTCATAATACTGCAGCCTATCAGCATGAAGAGCGGCAGCCTATCCAATGACTGGGATTCGGTGACATCACAAACTCCCTCAGTGATATCACCTGATCCTAGTGAACCAATCAAATGCATTTTTATGTATATCGGTTAATGGCACAAAATGGCAGCATCCGCTATATGCGTTCAATGGACACACCTCAAAATAAACTTTTAATGAAGTGCTGCACAGAAGACATTGTGTGGTTACAGCGTTTTGGGACTGACAGTAACACCATTACATCTCTACTTCTGTGACAGACAGTTTGTAAGCTGAGTCACTTTGAACAGTGAAATACAGGATTGGGGGAAGGGGGTTTAGTTTGCAAAAGAGTCATTAATTTATCCAGTGGGATCTGTGGATGCATCACAGCCAAACCCCAGCTTTCTGCTTTTGTATTACTCCATGAAATCTGCTTCCCTTGGCCCTCGTCGCTTCTTGAGTTTCCCGTGGGGACCTTTCACATTGGATATATTTTCACCCCTTCCTTTTTTTGGTTTCACATCAAACAGAATGCAGGAGGCGGCTCAGTAATACACAAGTCCTACAGGTGCCTTCGGTTTAGTGTATTGTCTGTGATCAGTTTCCTTTGGCTACTGCAGTACCGTACTGCTTATTCATTCATTCATTCATTCATTCATTCATACAACAAGCCTCGACTCTCCCCCATCTTACACCTTCGAGACGTAAAGATATAGACTGTTTTAAAGGGTGCAATGTTCACCTATATATCCAATATTGTATTGTTTCGTAATAAAATATAGAATGGTTTGGTAATTTACTCAGAATTAAGTTTTAAAGTTTAGTATTTAACAATATAACATCTAACAATAAGCAGAATTTTGTGCCCATTGATGGTTCATACTATTATTTTGTCAATAATTATTTTATAATATACTGTCTTTATTATGCTGCATAGTTTATCTCCATCGCCTGTAAGCTCTAATTTCTTTTAAATCAGGAGCTCCATAGGCTGTGCCCAGTTGTGGTACTCTCTCCTTTCGTGCCAGTTGTGGTACTCTCTCCTTTCATGCCAGTTGTGGTACTCTCTCCTTTCATGCCAGTTGTGGTACTCTCTCCTTTCATGCCAGTTGTGGTACTCTCTCCTTTCATGCCAGTTGTGGTACTCTCTCCTTTCATGCCAGTTGTGGTACTCTCTCCTTTCGTGCCAGTTGTGGTACTCTCTCCTTTCGTGCCAGTTGTGGTACTCTCTCCTTTCGTGCCAGTTGTGGTACTCTCTCCTTTCGTGCCAGTTGTGGTACTCTCTCCTTTCGTGCCAGTTGTGGTACTCTCTCCTTTCGTGCCAGTTGTGGTACTCTCTCCTTTCGTGCCAGTTGTGGTACTCTCTCCTTTCGTGCCAGTTGTGGTACTCTCTCCTTTCGTGCCAGTTGTGGTACTCTCTCCTTTCGTGCGTATTCACGAGAACTGAACTGGAGTCGCCAATGGAAGGTTGATGATGTGGTCATGTGATACATGGCGCTAGGTCAGGGTTCCATTCAAGGACACGATGAAGAGAGATGGATGTGTATCCCATGACGACCAGAATCCAAACAAATACCCATCATTCTGAGCAAAGATTCTGATTCGAACAACAGCAGCAAGACCTTGACAGGGATCAAAATATTTAACACTTTCTGATGATATAGAAAGAGTTACGGAAGAACTCCACCACACACTTGTTGTACTGGGTAGCTTTCACTATGTAAGCATTAAATCCCACCTCTTACCTCTGAAAAATCAGATTGGTCCACTAATCTACAGTGGTTACTGATCTACTAGACCCTCACGCCCAATTGAGGCATTGGAGATGTACCGCTCAGTTGGGAATTACACAGAGAAGGAGCATCGGAAACAAGCAAGCAGGACTAGCTTACCGGAGAGAGACTATGCATAGGCAAACCGAGGGGGGCTTTTTCTAGTGCCTGGAAAACCCCCTCCAAGCCTGGAGCACTGTATCATTGAGGTGGCTGGACCCTGCTCCCGCTTCACACGGCTCTGCTTGAAAAGGGAGAGCTGTGTGCACCTAACAGTAGTGCATGCAGCATTGCCCATGTATATTATGGGCATAGGAAGAATTGGAGAGCAGCCAAGCACTGTCTAAAATTATAGCCACGCCCCCATGCTTGCTGGTCACGCCCACTGGCAGCGTTGTGTGGAAACCCCTCTCTACAAATCCTGCTTTTGCCCCTGCTTTGGGCTGTGGGAGGAATCGGAGGACCCTACAGACGGGTGAAATGGGAAATTACGGGAAACTAAGTGATAGAATTTAGTGTTAACTTGGTGAACTCTACCCAATACAACATATTGTGGTTATGGTGGAATATTTTGTTTTAAAAAAAATCTATTGTATTGTCTCATAATGTTTTTTGGGGGTTTCTTTTATGGCTGAAAAAAAATGCAAAAAAAATCAGAGGATAAAACTAAATGGCTTGCTAACTTGTTGTTTTTTTTTATATAGCTATACCATTATAGGGCAAAGAGCGGTTTGTATGTCACAAGTGCACTGTCAGCGGTTTCCTTTAATGAACAGTGTAGACTAGGCATAAAGTGTTTTGAATTATTAAAGCATAAAACTCCTGAGTTTACTGAAGTATTCATGCGAGAACAGTGTATTCTCCTCCATCCAGCGTTTCCTTTTAAAACAAGCCAAAAATACATATTAAATTCTTGCCATGTGAAGTATTAGTGGGATATAATTTAAAGTAATGTACTTTTACAATACGCCATTTGCAAAATTAAAATTCAACAAAACGTGCAAAAATATTTATTATATTCAAAGTATAAAATAGCAACTTGAACCGATACCAGCCTCTTTCTTTTTAATATAAGTATATTTTATAGCTGCTATGTGTCGAGTTTGCAAAACAGAAAATCCACATTAATTGTTCTTTAAGAAATATGTTCTGAAAATATTTTGTAATGTTTTGGCACATTTTAGAGAATATCTTCGGCACGGTTTCCACGCCCAATCGAACTACGCATTTTGTGCTTGAACTACTTGGCCCAACAAGTTCGTAAAAGTGTCTTTAACGCATTCACTTCATAAAGGTTAACTGTACTTTATAGAAATGTTACAATGTTTTAGACAGTCCTTTATTTCCATCACAAGACAGCTCAAAAATTAATAGCAATGATTTGCAAATCATGGAATTATTGGTGGAGTTTAACCACTGAATCCCTAGTCTTCTTTATTGCACATTTATATGATTATAGAATGTTATCAATTTCTGCTTTTATATCAATTGCTAGTTTTAACTGTTAGAATTGTCAGCCTGACAGTTGTAAGCCAATGATGAATGTAGTGGACCTGTTATCGATAATAGGGCATGGGGATTTACAGAGGAACTGCACAATAGTGTACCTAAGGCAATAAACCGCAAATGCTTGCAGTGCTAAAACCCCTCACCTGACCCCCCTCCTCCTGAACTTTTCAGAAGGCTGGAAGGGGTGACACACTGAAGGGCAGGCGGAGCTTATTGTATTGAAGTCGGGCAGCCATGAGTTCGATTCCCGATCAAGGCCTTATCTGTGTGGAGTTTGGTTATGTTCTCCCCGTGTTTGCGTGGGTTTCCTCCGAGTGCTCTGGTTTCCTCCCACACTCCAGAAACATACTAGTAAGTTAATTGGCTACTGACAAAAATAACCCTAGTCTGTGTGTGTTAAGAACTTTAGAGTGTAAACTAAATTGAATGCAGTGTCAGACTCTGTCTTAAACATCAGACTTTCCAACTGTTCTTATTTGCTGGGGAGCGCACTCCCCGTTTCATGCTGCACTCCCCGTTTCATGCTGCACTCCCCGTTTCATGCTGCACTTCCCGTTTTGTGGTCTTTCTCCTGGTCAAATGGACGGGGGGGACACTTATTTTAGTTTAAAACATTTATTAAAAAGAGCACCAGATTTTTAATAAATACCATGCCCCACTCCTAATGACAGTTCCATTTAATTTATAAGTAGTCAGTAGTCCAAACGTCAACACCCTTTGCCATATTTCATTTTTCTTTCATCAAAATGGTAAAAGTATCCTATTATTCTCAAATAACACCTAGTTTTTATTTTCAATTGCATCACGTTGAATGTACATCTTTAAGCTTGCAAAATAAAGCACAGTTATAAACCTCTCGTTTTAACTTTTTTTTTTTTTTCCCAATCTCACCCTCACTGCCCCCAGAGAAAATAAAATGCTGTTTTTTTAAGGAAAGATATATAATTCAATATTTACTTTGCTAACCATATACAATATTGATCTAGCTATGATCTAACGCTATACTGAATTTCTATTTGAGCAATTCATCAACTTGAGTAAAACCAGATTTATGAGCAATGTGTGCAGTAAAACCTCCTCTATGCTGCTGTCTGTTGGAGGTATATATTGCAGCAGAGGACAGATTAGTATGTTCTGCATTGATAAAAGTTACCTAGTGAACGGGCAATCATTTATCTAAATCTCTAAAAAAAAATACATGTTTCATTCTCAAAATAAATGTCTTTTTTTGTATATGTAGTGATGACTTTTGCAGTATTAATGCCTATTCTATTTAAAAAAATAAAAGCTTTTGGAATAATGTTATTATGGACTTATCATTTTCTGGATGGAGCCTTAAGTTTCTTTAAGAAGAACTCTAGTTCTAAAAGACGTGGCCCTTGCGTTTCTCTAGGCACTCGCTTCTATTGGCACTGGCACTTAATCCAGCTAGGAAAAATTTGAGCATAAGCTTCAAGCGCATAAAGGTTGTCAAAACGACTGATTGGTTGGCTGCTGTGGCTTGTCCAATCAGATGATTTCAGCTTTGATCGGGTCATTATAACCTGCTTTGGGCGTTGCCTTACGCTGATTTTATTTTTAGTATGCCTAGATGATTATTTTATATTGTCCACGTTCCGTCGTCGCCTATCCTCCTTGGATGTAAAGCCTCCAGGACAGCTGGCTGTCTAGAGTGACCAGTACCTACAGCTGGCTGTCCTCTGCATACTGCTGATATTTGAGACCATGGTTCTCAATACAATTAATTGAACCCAAGAGAACAAATAACACAATGATGATTGATAACTCTGCTTCCAAAGACATCTTGAAGCGGCTCCTACAAGTTCTATGAATACTTGTTGGATACACTTTACATATTTCCCTCGAGGAGGCCGTAGAGTGTAACAGGATTAATAAGGTATCTAAACGCTTTTTATGTAGAATTATCAAGTCTACTTTAAAGGGTTTAACCACCTGGAGATTTAAAATCTCACCACAGGAACAATAGTTATATATAACGTATTCCTACTAGAACTACTGCCAAAAGACATTTTCAAAGCATCTTTATTCCCTCCCCCCCCTCACTCTCCATGATCAGGATCTCTGAGTACAACCTTAGGCCCCTGTGTGGCCCCTTCATTGCCCCCCCCCCTCTAAAAGATGGTGCCATGCGTGCAGCCTAGAATAGATGCGCCCGTGTGGACCAATAAGGAGCTATTGAACTGCGCAGTCACTTTCCAACCATGAATGGGCAGATGGACCGGCATAGACAACGATGAGGTCCACTAGCAAAGTCACGAGTCGGATATTTTGTGGGCTGATGCAATGTCTCCGGAATGTCGCTAATTCCAATAGGAGGTAAGGGGCGGGACATTCCATTCTGCACCAGAGACACGCCTCCCATATTTATTTCCCAGGCAGATCTTCTTATCATATTGAATAGAACACTCAACTACCATAGGCAAACCGAGGGGAGTTTCCTCATGTCTGGAAACCCCCCTCCAAGCCTGGGGCACTGTATAATTGAGGTGGCTGCACCCTGCCCCCGCTCCACATGGCTCTGCTTGAAAAGGGAGAGCTGCGTGCACCTAACAGTAGTGCACGCACCATTGCCCATGTATATTATAGGGATAGGAAGAGTTGGAGAGTAGCCAAGTACTGTCGAAAATTATAGCTACGCCCCCATGCATGCTGGTCACGCCCATTGGCGGCGTGGTGTGGAAACCCCCCTCTACAAATCCTATGTTTGCCCCTGTCTATATAACACACCTTCTTTCTCAAGGCAATCCCCAACAGTGTGCAAAAATCTCATTAACAAAAGTGAGTGTAAGCTTTCAAATTTCACTTGGGCGTTCACTGTAATTGACTGTGGGTCTTTATTTCATATATTCATACTGTTTACCTAGTGTTTTCTCACCGCCATCTTCATCTTCATCTTCTCAGGTATTGAATGGCTTCCTTTGGAATCTGCATAAATGATTTAATTTCAGCTACTATTTAGTAAATCTGCCCGGTTGCATTTAGATTACGGCGCAACGTGCAGAAATTTTGCTGTAGCTCGTTGTAACCAACACTCGAATTACAGCACATTTCATCAAACTGCAACATGTTGTTAAATAAGGCCCATTCTGTTTTAATTTAAATAAAAATTATTTAAGTCCTGTAATATATTACAGGACTTAAGTAATTTTTATTTAAATTTTCCCCAAACAATTAGAAATCCGCACTCCATTAGTAGTGTCATTTCTCCAGTCAGTCCTACAATGCCGCTGATTGGTGTTTATGTGTAATCTTTACAATGTTTTGGAGAAAAAAAAAAACGAAAAGAGAGTGCCGGATCTGCGCGCTTTTATAGGTGCAAGTGAGAGAGCCCTAAGTGCTGATTCTTTAGGAATGAAAGCCTGCTCTTCCGCAGTGGTCTCACTTTGATTCCTATCGACAAGTGTTGAAGTGAGGATCTGCAGAGAGAGAGAGAGAGAGGGGAACAGACTAGAATTTCAGCCAAGAGGGGTTAAGGATGCCTTTCAAAATATGACCACCCACTTCACCTTGTACTTGTCAGGCTCTGCAAAGGATTTAACCCCTCGCCGTCCCGCCGTCTCTCTCTTATGAAACACAGGAAATGAAAAGGTTTAGGGGGATGGTATGAAGTCTGTAAGCTCGCCAAGCAATATGGTTCTTTTAACGACCTGTACACATTTTGATTTTATTTCGCCAATCCTTTTAAAAGCTTTGGCTTTGCCTAGAAATAACAGGCATATTTGTGTTTCAGAGAGTTAATGGTGTCATACATTTATATTTTTCTTTATTTGAAGAAAAACAACTCCAAATAGCCGAGTCTCGCCTTCTATAAATAGCAATTCGGAGTTTATAATGATGCATTTAACGTTTCTTTTGCAGAATCATTGTATCAACCTACACTTCAAAAAATGAAAAAGCCTTTATCGAAAGTCTGGGAGTACTTTACCCAGGATAGGAAGCATTGCTGATAGGTAATGAGCTCGAACATGGAAAATTCTCAACGTGTCCAATTCTTTTTAAAAAAAAAATTAAACTCTACCCAATCTCCACAAATCTCTCCTTATAGTAAATGTAGGGATAGTTATTGTATGCATTATACAAGTGGATTCTGATTTTCTGGGAGGTGAAAAAAATAAAACATTAAATGAATTCCTTCATATTAGACTGTGATAGTCCAGAATTATTTTAATCCTCATGGATTTGTATGTATATTTTTTACATTTTTTTTTAAAGAAATGTTCTGGTTAATTTTTAATTATTTTTTTTTTTAATTTTCTCCCTTTCCTTGAATAGTACTTTAGTGTGGGACCCAAGGAGCATTAACTATATTAGGCAGGATCCTGGTACTTGATTATAGCTAGGCCCTCTATTGCTCACCTTGCCAAATCTTTGGGACTCGCCATAGCACAGTTTGGAGACTCATTTGCTGTATCAAAGTACTAAAAAAGGAAGAGAAATGAATATATATATGAAATATTATTATATATGAACATGTTGTTTTATTATTGTGCATTTTATTATTATTATTATTATTATTATTATTATTAATAATAATTATATTAATAATTATTATAATAATAATTTATTTTATTTATAATACGCCACAAGGGTTCCCCAGTGCTGTACATAGGATTAGAACATACAGCAAAATGACAAAATAGCAAGTACAAAGTAAAGAGTACAAAAGGGACAAAATGAAATAGCTACAAACAACAAATTTACATAATAACATTATAACCCTCAGAATTGCCTAATTACTTAAGCACAAAATACTAGAAGGGGGTCCTGTGAGAGCTTACATTCTAAGGGGTATTCGTTTCCACTGAAAGGGTTCCTAATTCCCCACTATATAACTATATATATATATATATATATATATATATATATATATATATATGCAATAATTGTGATAAGTAGTTATAGATTACGTAGATTTGTTAGTATAATATTTGTGGAGCTTGCGTGCACAGAAATTTGTCACCTACGCCGAACAGAGAGAAACTGAACTTAATACCGGCTGCTATTCTTTGGGGTTAGCAGAAAGAGATAAGATTTGGCTTATTTGTGAATGAGAGGTTGACTTTCACAGAACAGGAAGTCCTAGTGAATGCAAACAGAATGGCAGGAGTGAGACCAGTGAAACTTCAGCCCCTCTAATCTGATAAAGAATAGACATTGAATATAACACTGACAGGGGGGGGGGGACTCCAGTCACACACAGAAAAAAGAAGTAAATGGAAAGGGCAGTTAATCAGCAGATAACGAGAATGTGTCACAGCAACTTAAAACTCTGGCATGTAATATTTCCCTTAAAATGTAATTTTCCTAGCCGTTTGGCTCTTCTCCATTTCGTGTTCTCCACCTTCCTGTTTATTTGTAATCTTCATTGTAAAGTAACCTTTAATCATACAGTTGCACTCAGATGAACTTTGCAGAAATTTAGTTCTAAAACATTTAGTGAACTCCATTCTTAAGTTCTTCTGCAACATATTCTATTTTATATTACTGTAATACACAGGTTTTCATTAGGATGGTAGAGCTGTTTTTACATATTTACCTAGTGTGTAAGGTAGAAACAAAAGACACAGGTCCACAAACTTATCCCTTTGCATAGATTGTTATTGTGTTGATCCAGCTATTATCAACTCTTGTGGTAATAGATTCCACGCTTAATCACTCTTACAGTAAAGAATCCCTTCCTACGCTGATGGGAAACCTTCTTTCTTTCATTAAGCCCTCTCCCTTTCCACTGCCCCATATATCTCTCACCTCCTCTCCATTCACACTCCTGCCCATTCCCTGCGCTCGACCAATGACCATCACCTCTCTTCCCCAGTGATCACCTCATCCCACGAATTCAAGACTTCTCCAGTGCTGCCCTCCTCCACTGGAAGATCCTCCCTCGCCTTATCCGTCTGTTCCTTAATCTGCGCACCTTCAAATGGGCTCTCAAAACCCATCTGTTCCTCAAAGCCTACCAGCCTAACCTTCTCCATCCTAACCTTCTCCATTCTTCTCAACCACCTAACCTTCTCCATCCTTCTCCTCCCTCTTTCCTGTGCGCATTTCCCTTGCGCTTGATCCACTCCAGTGACTCCTCTCATGCCTCCTGCCTGTTTCCACTCCCTTTAGTATATAAGTTCTTACGAGCAGGGTTTTCTTCCCTTCGGTCTCAACACCATTTCCTCCTCTCCAACATCACTCTACTTGCTTTGCATGGAACTTTTGGAGTCTTACTCATTTTGCTCTGTACTGTTGTACCCTGTATGGGCTACTGTTTGTATTATATTTTGTACGGCACTGCGGAAATATTGTGACACCAGATAAATAAAGAAGAATGCACATTGTTTATTTCTTGTCCTCAGATATATATTTATACATTCTAATTATGTACTCTTAAGGCACCTTTTTACAAATCTAGTTTATATTACCTCTATTAAACCTTCCATTGCCTTTACTAATGAGTTTGCCCACCTCCTCGAGTTCTTCTTCGTCCTTCTTACAGTTAGGTGCCCAAAACTGAATTCCTTCTACAAGATGTGGTCCAAGCAGGGGGTGACTCACACAATGGCTAAGATATACTACGTTTGCAGAGACTCCTTCAATTAAAGATGGAAGAGGATAAGGACCAATACTGACCAACCGACACTAAAATATATCTCATAACTTTGCAGCTCCTTGAATCAAAACATCATTACAGGAGTGTGTGGCCCCTCACCTCCACACACGTCGAGTATATTTGACATGCAATATCTTTACCTCAATGTTTTTCCTAAAACCAGGAGGTAGACAGCCTTAACCTTTTTAGATGTATCTTCACCTCCTCCTATGTTTATGTACTTGGAATTAGACTTGCTATCATTGAAAGTCTATTTCTCAGCTTCAATCTTTGCTAGCCTGATTTTTTTCCTTTACGTATTTTGCTACATTCCGTGCATTTCCATGATGAATTTTCAGTCCCATTTAGTTTTAACAAGTTAAATCCTTTTATTTCCCTTATTACTTCCAATACTTTCTTATTTAACAGTGTGTATTTAAAGTATATATTTTTTAAAACAAATCGCCATATTATCTTGCTGCTTTTACTGAAGAGAACACTTTCCAAGTCTACAAGCTTCAAAGCTTTTCTGGGCTGATTCAACATCTAAAATTCATAGATGTTATAGTTCCCTGCACAACAGATCTCCCCTTTTGTTGGCTTATCTACCGCTTGTGAAAGGTAGTTTACCATTGGAATAGATATTGCTCCTTAATGTTTTTGTTTTGCTTGGTCTCATCCACGCAGGCACAATTAAAAATATTTCCCTTTGATTTTAATGGCATTGAAAGAACAGTATTCCTAACAGCACCGATGTTTGATATTTTTTTTTATACTCCTGTAAAAATAAACAATAAAAACATTTTAATGCTTGTAGTTTTTGTTTTTAAATTCCCTAACAGTTAAAAGCAAATAAAAAATTAAATAAATAATAATAATAAAAAAGCACGTGGACTAAAATCCTAAACACTAAAATCTAGAAGATGATTTTCTTTGTCCACAGAAATACCCTGGTTGCTGGCTTTTCGTTAAATCTGTTCAGGAAGAGTATTTATTGAAAGAAAGTGTTGAGTTTGTGGTGGCATTCTGGAGATATGTGTGGTTTTAGAGAAGTCGTGTTTTTTACTGTAGATTTTGTGAAATAAATCCTCGCCCCTTCCCACTTTTGGCATCGGTGGAGAAGCGGGATCATTAAAGAGTCTGTGAAATGAAATCTAAGATGCAAATGGATGGTCAGAACGGGGCTTCATGGTATAACACAAGGGCGTCCTTGGAGCCTTAATACCAAGGATTGGATGCTCAATGAAGTGTACTGTTCATGTTGTATGGATGCATATCATGTTCTCGCCTATGGCCGGAGACACGGATTCTCATAGCCGGATGTATAAAGCATTCTTCTGAAATCCAACTGTTCATCTTATATCCTAAAAGAGATTGAATTTTAAAATGAAGCTAAAATTTGAAATCGATAAAACACAAACTGCATGAATAAACTGCCTATGTGAACAGTATAATATTCCTTGTATAAACAATACATACAACAAATGATTATATAGTAACAATTGTAATTTCATTTATTTTTTCCGGGTTCCAGGTGTTTTTGATCATTTGCACTTATTTTAATTTCTATTCAAATTAATTGTGTTGTATTATTTATCCATATAGTTTACTATGTACAACGTGCCGGGGGTCCCCTGTGGAAATCAATAAATAGCGAGTTGTTTTTATTAAGCCGGCAACGCGTTGGCTGATCTGGCGATTTGTCATGTGCGCCAGTTGACAGGACCATTGTCTATTAGACAAAATGCAGCGATGAACGCGTACAGACAGGTGAATAATGATGATAATCTTCAGGGCACATTAACCAACATGAGCGATACTGTTATTATGACTTATAATGTTATATTATCGGGTATCGTGGTCGACTTTGGGCCATAGTGTGTGTAGCCCTGCAAAATGAAACACTATGTATAAAATATGATTATAGGTGGCCATAGATGTATTATGTATAGAGGCAATACTCGGTGAAACCCATCAAGAAGAAATGAAGATCCAAAAATCTTTATTTACACCACTAACATTGACAGTCGTTAAGGACTACAGATAAAATGACAGGGAAAAAACAAACAAATGTGCAGCAACCAATCGGCAACAAGCTTTCATCAGCCCAGTACAAGGTAGACCATGAAAGCAAACGTCTGATTGGATGATGGATGTTAGCAAATAATGTATGCAATAGCATGACCGGTTCACATGGTGGGCGAATAACCATTGCATGTAGGCAAACGGACCGTTTTCTGTCATGGAATAATAATTGTTGCAAATTTGTCTATTAAATGACAATTAATTCATTTACACCAGCAACCAGCTTTCTGTCTCTTAGGATTTAACTTCTCGGGAGATTAATTGAGAGGGTCGCTTGCACCAAGGCTACAAAAATAGCATTGCTTTTCAGAAATAAGCAGCCTGGCTGGAAAGAGGGAAGCTTAATTGTCCGTCATGGGTGAGCTGCCGTGTGTCACTCTAATTGGAGGTACAATGTTTAGCAGCTTTTAATTTAAGTCACCTTCCATTTGTATGCTGATGGCGGGGGTGACGACCTGGGCTCCAATGCCATAGTGTATGATTTCTAAAAATATGACTTTAAATGCCCCGCGCTGATAAATATCCCTTTCTACAACTGGTTAGCTCACTGCCCACCACTGGGTATAAAAGAAATCTGTTAGATTTCTGCTGATTCGCCGTATGCCCTCGGTTTGTCGGGCCGCTGTTATTATACCAACATTGATTAATTGCATAATTGACTACCATTGTTGAGAACAACAGTTAAGACTAATTGAAATGTATGAGGGACAATTATGAGTAATTGAAATCAATTAATAGGTGATTTTCTTGATAGAGTGTAATGAGGAGGAGACTCTAATTACAGTTCAAAGTCTAGAAAAAAAAAACAGAAGTTGATGGCGTGGCGCAGGCTAAGGAATAGTTCTGCCGGACTTGGGTTTGTGTAAATGTACAGTAGATTGAGCGCTATTGTGTACAAGAAAAGGCTCTGGATTGAAAGAACGTGTAGCTTGTCTTTATACTTCAGGAAAGAGTACATCATTGTTCCACGGGACACGGCTTTATCAAAGCTTTGACTGAACGAGTCACCAGAGGAAGTGTTATACAAATGTAATAACATGCACTGCTCCGACTGATAGACCCCACGGAAGAAAGGAACCAACTATCTACTACTAAGATCACAACACTAGAAATATAACGTACAGAAAGGTTGTCTAGATTGTTTAATGAGGGGGGATTGGAATAAGGGGAGAGCCAGCTTGTCGGCTCGCCCATCCACACCGTAACTGGAAGCCAAGATTGGGCTTCCGGGTTCAGATTCAATAATAAAAAAAAATTAAAAATAAAGTTGTTAGAAAAAAAAAAAGTAAAAATATAAAATAACAAAACTTTATTTGCTAACAAAAAAAAAAGAAAAATATTTTTTTTTAATAATAAATGCTCCCAAATGTCAGGGACACTCAGACATTCCTCCCAAAGGTCAGGAATACCCAGATGTTGCTCTCAAGTGTCGGGATACTCAGATGCTCCCAAATGTCAGGGATACTCAGACGTTGTTCCCAAATGTCGGGGGTACTCAGACGTTGCTCCCAAATGTCGGTGATACTGAGACGTTGTTCCTAAATGTCGGGGGTACTCAGACGTTGTTCCCAAATGTCGGGGGTACTCAGACGTTGCTCCCAAATGCCGGGGATACTGGGACATTGCTCCCAAATGCCGGGGATACTGGGACATTGCTCCCAAATGCCGGGGATACTGGGACGTTGCTCTCAAATGCCGGGGATACTGGGACGTTGCTCCCAAATGCCGGGGATACTGGGACGTTGCTCCCAAATGCCGGGGATACTGGGACGTTGCTCTCAAATGCCGGGGATACTGGGACGTTGCTCCCAAATGCCGGGCATACTGGGCGTTGCTCCCAAATGCCGGGGATACTGGGACGTTGCTCCCAAATGCCGGGGATACTGGGACGTTATACATACATATACAGCAGGTAATACTAATGGGCTTTCATCAGAGCAGCATAGGCGAGGTTCCTAACCTAAATAAAAATATATTAGACTACATAATAGAATAATAAAATAAAGTTAATATTTAACGTTTGTAGGAGTCTAACATGGCCCAGTCTTAAATTTAACTATGAAAAAAACATTTGATTACCAACATTTTAAACATGTAGCTAATCACTGGCTGGGATAAGATAGCATCTAGTACAAGCCCCATGTGAAATTGTTAAAATGAAATGGAAGGAAGATGACGATACCGTGTTCAGTTTCCTTCCTTATTAAGTACATTGAAAGGGTGCAATGATGTTACCGAAACCCAAGGTCAAAGGGTCACGGGCTATATCTACTGAAACAATATCACTTACCGAAGAGACAGGGGCACATTTCAGCTCTTACCAGTGGGCATTGTGAGGGGAGAACTGGTACCTGTAATAATACTCTGCCATTCATGAGCAGGAGACGGGGAAAGGATTTGAGAGGGATGAGTAATTATATAGTTTTATACCTCTGCATTCACAGGGGTGAGCGGTCATTAGAAACCTTAATGAAAAGCATTTAAAGGGAATTTATTTTTAGGGAAATTGTAAAGAGGCAGCAGCTTGAAAACGCTGCCCGACAAAAGCCGAAACCTTTTTATAGTATTGTTTTTCACGGTATATCTTTGTTTTTGTTTTTTGTATAAACCTTTCCTTTTGTTTTCTAGTTAGTCAGTCGGCATCTATTGAGTGACAAGCGCAAGGTCCCTCCCCTGGTGTCAAGAATACATTTAGAGAAACACACCGTCAATTCTTCTATGTATTCAGTAACTAGTATGGAAATAGATGACCGTATATGAGGGGTGCTACCCCTGAAAAAAATAGACTTTATATGTTCTCCCCACAGGTGGGTTCCTGTAGCCTTTGTATACCATGCACATATAATAGTTATGCTATAAATGTAAGAAAAAAACAGCTCATTATCTATTGGGCAGCACGGTGGCTCAGTGGTTAGCACGTCTGCCTCACAGCAGTGGGGTCATGAGTCCAATTGACAACCCTGGCCTTATCTGTGTGGAGTTTGTATGTTCTTCCCTGTGATTGTGTGGGTTTCCTCCGGGTGCTCCAGTTTCCTCCCACACTCCAAAAACATACTGGTAGGTTAATTGGCTGCTATCAAATCGACCTTAGTCTCTCTCTGTACGTGTATGTTAGGGAATTTAGACTGCAAGCTCCAATGGGGCAGGGACTAATGTGAGTGAGTTCTCTGTACAGCGCTGCGGAATTAGTGGCGCTATATAAATAGCTGATGATGACGTTAGGTGTAAGTTTCTCTGCCAGCCAAAGCTTGGGACTCTGCTGGTTTGAAAGTTTACTCCAAGTTTTATCGATCTATTAAATTATCTTTTGTTCTTTTTCAACAAACATTAAAACAATTGTATATATTTTACTCTCGTAGGAAGTCCTGGGGGTAAATATATCAAGCTGAGCGTTTTCCAGCGGGCTTGAAAAACCAATCAGATTCTAACTATCATTTATTTAGTACATTATACAAAATAACAGCTAGAATCTGATTGGTTGCTACAGGCAACATCTCCACTTTTCAAACCCGCCAGCAAACTCTCAGCTTGATACATTTACCCCCTGGTGTATTTCATACAGAAACAAAAAAACAGGGAGCCCTTTGCAGCTGCACACATACTCAGTTTATAAAGCGATCTCACAATATTCTGAGTCTACACATCCCCCACAGCCTGGGGACCAAGCGAAAAAAACATCCCGGGCTCTCATTTTCCTGTCCACATTAGACCAGTGTCTATAGATTGGTGTATCTAGCCGTGACTGCATCATTGGCCCAGTAAATGAAACAATTATTTTTGACAACTTGCATTAACGTACATCGATAGTCTAATTTTTGTAGCAGTGAGACTAGCGCACAGGATATCAATAAGGTCTTATCTGTATCTTTGGGGATAGGAGGGAAACAGAGGAAGAATTCAATAACCCATTTTTTTTTCTCCGCCTATTGATCTTGTTTTCCTATAAAATTCAACAGACAGCACATTGTTAAATTATTAACTAAATGTTACTTCGCTGTGAGTGTATTTCTGCAAAGATCATTTGGACAAACACTGATCTCTTTATACATATTAACTGCCGAGGGAATTACATTGCACAGAAACGGCTTGTTCGTTCTTTTTAACCCCTTCTGGTCCAGCTATTGGTGAACTAATCCTACTATGTATGTGTTAGAATAATATTTAATAACTCCCTCCGATCATCCAGTGGTGCAACTAAATTGGAATGAATGGGGGTACATTGCTTCTTCTAAACCAATAATAAAACTGTAATTGCAGGATCAAAGACCCTTGAAGAACGATAGATGTTCTGTATGGGGTGAAGTATAGACAACTTTGGGGTTATTCCTTTTCGTAAGGCGGATTTGACCAGGGTGAGAGTGCCCTTTTTACCCTTCATCAGATGTTCCCATATTTAAAGTGGGCGGGGATAGATCAACCTGTAGCCAATCAGATGATTGTAATGGTCACTGCACCAGGAGATGATCTAGGTCATGTGGGAAGCAGTGATCTGTCCAGTCATGTGATTGTGTTAGTGAGGGCAGGGCTACATGTGACAGGGGCAGTGACATGATGTGAAGAGGGGAATGGAGGCAGCAGTAAGCCACAGACTGAGAGTTATATAGTGGAAGGTGCAGGGTCCTCCAGCAGCACAGAGTATATCAGGCGATGAGTGATGTGTTAGTGAGGACAGGACTGCATGTGACAGGGGCAGTGACATGATGTGAGGAGGGGAATGAAGGCAGCAGGAAGCCACAGACTGAGAGTTATATAGTGGAAGGAGCAGGGTCCCCAGCAGCACAGAGTATATCAGGAGATGAGTGATGTGTTAGTGAGGACAGGGCTGCATGTGACAGGGGCAGTGACATGATGTGAGGAGGGGAATAAAGGCAGCAGGAAGCCACAGACTGAGAGTTATATAGTGGAAGGAGCAGGGTCCCAGCAGCACAGAGTATATCAGGAGATGAGTGATGTGTTAGTGAGGACAGGACTGCATGTGACAGGGGCAGTGACATGATGTGAGGAGGGGAATGGAGGCAGCAGGAAGCCACAGACTGAGAGTTATATAGTGGAATGAGCAGGGTCCCCAGCAGCACAGAGTATATCAGGAGATGAGTGATGTGTCAGTGAGGACAGGGCTGCATGTGACAGGAGGAGAATGGAGGCAGCAGGAAGCCACAGAGTTATATAGTGGAAGGTGCAGGGTCCCCCAGCAGCCGCTCATAACCTGGCTCTGCCCCAGTAGCACAGAACAGTAATGTCAGGCTTCTGTCAAACTGAAACAGATGATGGTGCCCAAGGCATGATACAAGGCTGATACATCCACTTTGTTATGCATAGAATACTTTACAAAATGTTTTATTTATCTGTTGAGGGCTGGTCCAAAAATAAGGATTTCTTTGCATATCTAGAAGGCCATTGAGCTAATCATTTGTAAATCATTAGTGTGATGAATGTCCTGTAGTAGAACTGATGTCCCTGCTTATAGTAATACAGCATTGTAGAGTGCTACAGGGTGCTGTCCCTTAGAGGACATAATAGTGACTCTGGGATAATGGAATAGAACTTTGCGGACACAACAAATGGTTGCTAGGCAGCGCTGCATAAGTTAGACAGGCAAAGATGGGGAAACAATTAATTTTATGACAATGCCAACCTCCAAGTACGCAAGATGGAGAAATTTACTTTTTATTTAGCATCCCCCTTATATTCTCCCTGACACAATCTTCGGGGTCACTAGCATCTTGCTTGCTTTATTTATTTTTTCTTATACCATTGCCCATATTTTCATGTTCTGAATCTTGGAACAATCTGTTTGCAGCACCCAGCATACAGTCCCCGTGGTTAACCCAAATTATACACCATATCCAGCCACAACACGCAATAGGGACATTTCAAAAGCTATATAGAAGATTACAGACCAACATGTCAGATTCCTGCCAATTTCACTTTTGAATTTTCGTAAAATAATTCCGCTAGCGCTTATAAATCCAGTCCAATGTGGATACGGACTACAACATTTTCAACCCAGTAAAGTTAAATATGAAGAGACCCTAAAAAAAGGAGTAAATGTTCTCCGGGACAAACCATGTTGCAATGCAAGGGGTGCAAATTAGTTTATTATTTTGCACATAACGTAAATACTGGTTGTTTTTTCATCTAGCGCACAAATACTTGATAGCTTTATTTTTACACTGAAATTTAAAGTAGATCTAGGACATGCCCTCCACCAACTATAAATCTGCCCTCACATTTTAAATTTAGCCCCCCTTCCAATGCAACATGGTTTTGCCCAGGTGCAAAGTTACTCCTTTTTTTATGCTTTACTCTCCTTAATGACTCAGGCCCTACATCCGTATAATAAGATAAAAGTAAAATAGTAAAGATTGAAAACAGGCTTTCATGCAGATTAGCTCATTTGCATACACCGCTTTTATAACGCAACGATACACGCTGTGCGCTAATAGCGGAAATTTAGATCTGGGTTTAATGCATAAATAATGTTGCACGTCTTAAACGGATGCACAATAAGCATATTAATTTTAAAACGATATATGGTAATGATAACCAAAGTTACTACATGTATATGAGAACTTGCAAACAATACGCAATAAACGCAGACTGGAGATTATATAGACTATTTGGGTGGCTCGGACTTTTTCAAGGTTTTTCTTTTGTCCGTTCATTTCCATGTCATCCCCTCGTCTTCTCTCCTAGTGAATCTGCATTCCTAGACTAGTTTCCAACAGCCTAGTGTGGTTCCTTTCTCTGCAGGAGATAAGATACTACTAGTGTTTGCTCGGAGGTGTCAACAGCTTTGCTTCATGACACACGATGAGTGATAAAGGCGCGGGAAGGGTGAGGATGTGGCCACATTTTTATTAATGAGGTCACGAACGGCGTTGCCGGCCCCACTGATAACCTGCAAATTCAAATAATGTGCAGCAATCAGTGGGGCTTTACAGGAGCCGCCTCTCCCTACTAGGCTGCTGTCAATCACATTTAGGCACCCAAACAAAAAACAATCACAGTTAGCCCAACCGGTAACACTCATTCTCTCCACGGTTTCCAGGGGTCTTGTAAACTATGAAAGAACCAGTGGGGTATCTGATTTACTCATTACGGTACTGTCACTTATATGAAAAACTTTTCACTTGTCATAAGATGACATCTGTGCTATTGGATTTTCACCAATTCATATTTTGAGCCATAGAAACGGATAATGAAAGTGCGTGTACTATTTTTTCTTTTAGTTTCTACAGTTATATTTTATGATTATGTTGTTCGAGCCTCGATTTAACCTTTTTTTTTTGTTTGTTTTTTTTGTCTCCATATCCCCATAGCCCAAGCCGATCCCACATATAAGGGCATATTCGATTGGCCGCGCTACTGTCAAAAGTAACGCAGCCTCTGCACTATTACCAATATTACGGTAGTAGTGCGTATTCTTATCGTGGATACGGTAACTTCAACGCTGAATTTTTGCTCACAGCTCACTGAAATAAGTGTTTAAAACTACCGTATTAATAGTTTTATCGCTGCAGTGTTAGGGGGGGATTGAATTACCCCACAATCTGTATAACAAAAAAAAAATCAGGGTAAGATGTAAATGTACTTAAAAGTAATATTAAATGATTATTGATTTATTTTATTTTTTCCCTGGAAGGAATACATTTAGTAAGATGATAAAACAATTCTGTCCCGTCCCCCCCCCCTCGGCCCAAGCCAATGCACTGTTCCAGAAATGCAGGCTTGATAAACAGACTTCTGCACCCCTCACCTTTAAGATATTGTACACCAGGTGTCTTTAAAAATTATTTGTTTTCTTACAACATTTACTGTTTGTTTAAAAAAAAATACTTCTGCAAAAAAAACAACAACGGGGATGACATGTTTTCTCTGCTGTGTTTACCTAACGTGTGAAGTCTTGAGGGTTTTTACTCAATAGTTTTTGCAAGAACAAATACAGGTTATTGTCAATGTCTGTAATACTTTGTTGCATCTTCAAATATCTGCAAGTTCCACATTTATGTGCCAGTAGCCTATTAAGGGTGTCGGGAATTCAATTATCATCATCATCGGCTATTTATATAGCGCCACCAATTCCGCAGTGCTGTACAGAGAACTCACTTTAGTCCCTGTCCCATTGGAGCTTACAGTCTAAATTCCCTAATATAGACACACAGACATGCAGAGAACGAGAGACTATGGTCAATTTGATAGCAGCCAATTAACCTACTAGTATGTTTTTAGAGTGTGGGAGGAAACATACAACATACAAACTCCACACAGATCAGGCCATGGTCGGGAATCGAGCTCATGACCCCAGTGCTGTGAGGCAGAAGTGCTAACCACTGAGCCCAACAATCCCTCTCTCCTTTACCATTATGATATTGGAATGTTCTGTACCTATTTATACTGTTCTGTGTCATGTTCATATACATGTTGAGGGAACGAAGGCAACTTCTAGCATCCCATAGAGTGTAAGCTTGCAAGCAGGACCCTCTTATTTCTCTGTCTGTCTGTATTGCCCAGTGTTCTTTTATTACTGTGTACTTGTTCCCAATTGTCAAGCGATACGAAATTTGCTGTCGCTATATAAATAAATGTTGATGATGATTATTTAAGCTGTTGTTGAACTACAACACAGCAAAAAAAAAAGGTTGTTCAAAAGTTGTTACAGACCACAAATAATGAGGAAACGGTGGGCACAATATTCTGCTACCGGGGAAATTTGCAATTCTGCAGGAAGATCCTTAGTATTGCATATTGTCATCAGATATTTATATAGCGCCACAAATCCCTCCACATAAAACGACTTATGTCCTAGTTCCATTCAGTTACGCCTAACATATGGAATACCACCCAAAACTGAAATTTCTCTTTTGGGTGGAACTAACTTAACAAAACTAGATTCATGTGCACTGTTAAAAGCAAAAAAAAAAAAAAAAACAGGACACGATGACCGGATATTCAGATGGAATCGTGACCTAGCGTAGTATTACGAAAAACAGGACTGTCCCAAAGTTAAAAAAAAAAAATTTCATCATCATTTATTTATATAGCGCCAGCAAATTCCGTAGCGCTTTACAATTGGACAAATAATAATAAGCAGACAACATAGGATTATTTTTAAATAAAAACAAACATCTGTAATTTTGGGCAGAAGGGTGGATAAGAGTAATGCCGCTGTCATGATCCACCAACTGCGCGTGGAAGTGATATCATCGCTGCTCGGTACATCTGCTCGCATGACAGATTTTCGGAAACCCGGCAGATACTCAAGAATATCTTCCCTAACCGCCTCCTGCTGCTAGCAATCTAGGCCACTGTTCTGTCTCTGCCAAAGACTTGTGTGTTACAGTTTCAGATGGGTTGGGGGGGGGGGTTTCCGAAACAGCTGTATCACACACAAAGTTCTGAACTGTATCGTTTTCTACCACCAGCATGTAACGCTATTGCTGGCACCGTCTCCGGCTCCTGTTCCCCACGGAGAGTTGTACGACTGTCAGAAGGGGTCAGCGAGGCCGTGCTACTGCTGAGACGTCTTGTCTTCTTTAATGCGTGTTTATTCCTCTCTACTGATACACAAATTATTATCCTTGGCTCAGTTAATTTGTTTCATTCGCTCAGACAAAAGGCTGCCCCGTATTGCACAGAGATATTATACGCACTTGAGCGGTAATGGACGAAGCGTGGCGATGAGTCACTTGTTGTGGGATTTCTTTCATGTGTATGGTGATGAGCTGGAGACGTTTTGGACACTTTTCAAAGTGCTGCATTGGATTCAAGTTGAGTTTAGTTGACGATTAACTGATTTATGTATTTAATGTCCCTGTGAATCAGTATCCGGGTATGAAGATTCCAAATCAACTTTATCCTCATTCAATGACAGACCGCGCTTTTAGATTAGGAAAAAACATATCTTAGGTTGTCAACTTTCAGATAACTTTCATTTATCAGGCTGTATGCACCCTCCTACAACTTTTACTAAACGGAGGGCTTTAATATTTCTGACTTCGATTTGTGATTTTCAGCCACTTCTTTATAGCATTAGGCAGAGGTATCTATTTCTGGTTGAGAGGGTTAACACAGAGCCCTGCTGGGTTTAATACATCGCGCCAATTGTATACCACAAAGCAACGGAAAGACACAATTCTGCCTGATGATATAAAGACATCACTGGAACGCACAGAAATATGGCAGCGTAATAAAACAATGTAATTAGTAAAGGATTCAGAGGCCAATAAATGAAAAATAAACCACTTTAACTATACATAGAAGACGGAGACCCCCTTTTAGGGCTTCTGTCTCAATTAATACCAATTAACCAATTAGGAGATCATCTATCCTCCCATAATTGGGACTCGCTGCTGTATGTATTCTCTATTTAGACAGACAGGCAGGGTGGATGTGGTCTCAGAGCTGCCGTAAAATTAGTTGAGTTGTTTCTCTTAAAATGTCTAAAACAGCATTTTATTTAATCTTGTGTATAGCTTGAACTAATAATTTATAATATTTCACTTTTTGTTGATTTATATCATAGACATAGCCCATTATACATTGGTGCAATGTATGATATTTTTTACTGCCCCTAGTGGTTGCTTTTATAACTACAGTATAGCAATAGTATCATTGCACACAGTGGCCACAAGAGGTACTGCACTCATCCTCTTCAGTATTCTCAAGTTTTACAATGTAACGAGATTGGAATAAAGAGGTGTTACACTGTTATAGCGGCCTTGTGACCTACACACTAAATGTAACATCGCACTAAACAGACATCTGAACAGACAACTTAAAAACACAGATACATTAGACTTACAGAATTTTCTTCCACTTTAACCATGATGTTGGCCACGGTCTGGGCAGGTAGAAATATTAAACCGTAGGAAAGCTGAAAGCTTTCAACACTGGTTTGTAACTGGCTGAGAATGGTGGCTCTGAATTGTGTCTCTGGATCTCCAGCCCACAATTCCAATTTACAATTCCTTAAAGCCTTCCAGTCTCATGCCTAAACTCCCACCGGTCGTCTACCTCTCTTTCTCATCCCTTCTTCCCTTCTCCCCCTTCCTCCCGTCTCTCCGTCTCATCCATGTGTCTGTCTGTCTTCCCCTCCCTTTAGCTTGTTCGCTCCTTTGAGCAGGGCTCTCCTACCTCCTGTTTCCATCACTTTTAACTGCGCTCTCCAGCTACTCAGCTCACCTCCTCTCAGTCCCTCTGCCCTCTGTCTCCTCTCGCTTCTCTCCACTCCCCTCAGTGACTCTCAACCTGTCATCTGTGCCCACCCTCTTGGGCCTTAGTTACCTGCCTGTACTCACTTTTCCCCTCCCTCCCTCTCTTTCATGCAGTGCCTGAGCCCCCAGAGTTATAGTGCTTACTGTTACTTGTACTGTGCTGTTTCACCTTGTACTGTGCCATTGTTTGTCCTTGTACGGCGCTACGGATACTTTGTGGCGCCCTATAAATAAAAAATAATAATAATAATAATAATAATAAATAAAGGTATTATAGCAGGAAGTACAAGACAAAGAGGGCGGAGCACAGTCCTATAATTACAGAACGAGTGCACATTACAAGTTTTACAGGGGGGAGCAGCAGATGTAAATAGCTCCAGTTTTAGGCTGGGAACGCACTACAGGGTTGTCACCCGATTATCGGGTCAATCAAACGATAAACGACCGTTCAGACCGATATCTCAGCGTGTACACTCCACCGTGAACAATTATCGTTTCATAACACATTGTATCATTTCATTTGCTTTTTAACCAAACTATAAATCTCGTTCAACGATGGAACGATGTCGTTCCAATTCTGCAGTGTGTATGCACTCCGGACCGGCAGTGTCCATAGATCTCTATGGAGTGTGCAGAGTCACCATCTTTTCAGTGTACACATGAATCGGCTGCTGATCGAAACTTTGTCGTTGGTAAACTCGTTAACGATATTGCATCTGAAGAAACTTTATTGTGTACCCAGCCTAAGTTTCTCAATCACCATCCTCAAATTAGATGTACTACCTGGGTCTCTTATGAACTATATTAATTATTACTGATGGACTACGTTTATGATAGAATTTAAAATTTGTTTGTAACAATAAATACTTCATTTATAAAGGTTATTCAATGTAACCATAAAAGTCATTTTTTATTATGCATACAAATGTTTTAAAGATAATTGACAGTATTTAGAATATCTCATTAATTCACAATTCAATACTTTTGGAGTTTATTGATTTGTCGTGTGAAGCTGTCAGCTGCTCAGGGAGAGCTCCAAAAGTCATTTGTCTTCCTCACTACATTCTTATGACTCTTGTATGTTCTATAGGTAACTGAAGACTAAATGGATCCATCTAATATTTGCAGATGAATCTGGTAAACAGTACATTTGTCATTCTGCTAGCGTTGGATAGATGGGGAACAAATATTTGAAAGACTCGCCTTTCACTTATCTTGGTAATGTCCTTTCGTATCTTTCATTCTCACCAAGCTGAAGCCGATAGAACTTTGCACTTGTGAGATAACAGAATGATACATAGATACCTGTATTCTTCACCAATGTATTATTCATCAGTTAATCACATCCTTGTAATCTGGTGTCACTCTGCTTTTACCTATGGGAGGGAAAACAAACTGCAATAATAGCTTTCAAAGATGATTCTAAACCATTGATGTTTTGTTCAATGGTCTTTTATCTTAATGTTACTTAACGTTTCTAAGACGGACAGTGTGTTTTGTAAGGCAAGTTGTCCAGGAGAGCCGAGAACTTCAAAACTCAACAAATAATGTATCCTGTTCAAATATAAACACACAAATAATTAGAGAGGCACCAAATCCACATTTTAGAATTTGGGTAAATATGAGACAGTATATAAAACATTTCACTTAATATACACCTGAATGTATGCTCTACTTTGCAAGCTGGGGGGGGGGGGGAGGGTAAAAACTGTATCTATATTTTTAGTGATCACAGTAAATTAAGGTTGGGACAAAGATTTAGCCAAATGTGAAATAATAACCCTTAAGATCCAGCAATACAAGTGATGTGTTAGTGATGACAGGGGCAGAGACATGATGTGAGGAGGGGAATGGAGGCAGCAGGAAGCCACAGACTGAGAGTTATATAGTGTAAGGAGCAGGGTCCCCAGCAGCACAGAGTATATCAGGAGATGAGTGATGTGTTAGTGAGGACAGGGCTGCATGTGACAGGGGCAGTGACATGATGTAAGGAGGGGAATGGAGGCAGCAGGAAGCCACAGACTGAGAGTTATATAGTGGAAGGAGCAGGGTCCCCCAGCAGCACAGAGTATATCAGGAGATGAGTGATGTGTTAGTGAGGACAGTGCTGCATGTGACAGGGGCAGTGACATGATGTGAGAAGGGGAATGGAGGCAGCAGGAAGCCACAGACTGAGAGTTATATAGTGGAAGGCAGAGCCGTAACTTAGAATTCTAGTGCCCTGGGCGAGAAAGACAAATGCCGCCCCCCTAGCCCTCAATTTCAACCAAATTAACCTAAAATATTCCTAAATTGCGCCCCCCTTCAGCGTTGCGCCCTGGGCGGTCGCCCCTGTCGCACAGCCCTAGTTACGGCCCTGGTGGAAGGAGCAGGGTCCCCCGACAACACAGAGTAGTGATGTGAGGTTTCTAACAAACTAGTGCAGGAAATCGTGTCCCTAAAATTACCTCTATATTAAAGTTCATAAATCCATTGTACATTAGTGACCATACAGTTATCTATTATTTTTATGCACAGTGGTAAGGCAATGAGGTAGAAACGCTACAGAGATAGCAACTGCAGCTGCACTATGTAGGAAACCATCATTTCAATAGTAAAAATGACGTACAATATTTTATGCAAATAGATAATACATACATCTATATACTTATGTTAAAATTCTGACATGAGTTCTGATTTCTGAAGGAATTTTCTTTTACAATCACTGAATATCAACTAAAACCAATCGAAGGTATTGATTAGCAAATGAAGGCTATCAGCACAATCACCTCCACAATTCCCTCATAATCTTACGCTGTAAAGTGGACAAAACAACCAGGAGCCAGTGTCTGCTGGAGCTTGAACCGTTGACCACGTTGTTGAACAGATGGATGGAGTTGAGGAACGCCCAGGGAATATGGATTAGTTGACGAGAGGAAGAGCGGTTTGGGCAGGTGGCAGCGATGACTTTGACCATATTGCGGAGCAGAGGGAATATTCAGGAATGTGGCAGAGACATCTTGACTAATGAGCCGTTTACATCAACACGAGCAAGGACAGAGACCTCGCGTCTCGACCTGTCTGAGTTCTTGCTATTAAACAACATGGGCAATAACATAGACAATCCGTTTACAGTTAATTTATTCATAGCTCTGTTCCCATGTACAGTGATCAGACACTGACATCCAAGTCAGCGATACAGGACAGCGTAGGTCAACCTGCTGCCATGAGTCATTATTAAAATCTCACCGAGGCTGCTGAGCGATCCTGAGATGGGGGTAAGAAGAATACGCATCACCGCAAAGCCCAGCGACTCTTAACCCACCGCGGGTGACCACACTGCTTTCGCCGTCGGTTACCCCTTGGTTTAAGAGTAGAGTCCTTTCTCCTGTTTTTCGATGTTTGCTAAATAGAACCCTTTGCGCCATTTGTCTGGCTTGTGCTAATTGCTGATTGGCTGTTATACATTATTACACGGTACGAATTTTAGTAAACAAACCAGTGTATCCTTTTTGCCTGTTGTGGCTATGTCACGCTAGAAGCAGATGGCTCACTCCTAGTAAAACAGCACACTTAGGGGCTGTAGTCGAAGTGGAAATTTAGAAATGGCGGTATGGCTTACCACCGTATACCGGCCCACTTGGAATACCGAAGTCTGTTCATTATGGATGGCTAAAGGACGGCAGTGAGAATCAGAATATATTGTCACGTGACCTTATCAGGGCGAACCGCATCTCCCAGACTAACTAAAACCTCCTTGGAGGTTCTGACCCCTGTATAGCTATTGCTGATGCGCAGATAAGGTCGCCAACGAGCAGAGCGAGTGGCACAGTGATGGATGAGGAGCGTCTTCTTTGGATCCGTCTTGAGATTGCGTTCGTCTTTAAAGGCTGGCGGTGGAAAGCACAAAGCTTTTTAAATTGGGTGACATCGCAGTCCTCCTATGGGAACTGCGGAGACGGACGTTACACAGCTGTTCTCTCCAGATGTTTGGCTCATCGCCGTTTAGTAAATAGACCCCTCGAACACACAACCAAAGAGCAGAAAAACATTCACTTCATGCCGTAGGATGTCAAACAGGGACTGATAGTGCTTCTGTTATAACTGGATAAAGAGATAATCCACATTTTGTAAATGATATTTGACTACGTTTCAAACGTCAAGCACAAAATAACAAGCCAAGTAAATAGGATGAAATGTGCCCTGCGTTGTTGACTTTCTCATCTGTTGGCTCGACCTACGCCTCGGCAGATAGAGGACTAGTTACAACACTGCCTGCCGTCCGATTGGCGGCTATCTCTTCATCATTCAGTGGCATCTTTGACATGTCGGTATTTGCTGGGAGCTGCGTGGTGTAAACACAACTGTGTCAGGCTTGGCAGGAGGTATAATTTCTCTGTTTGCTTAGTTTCATCCTTCTCTTATTAGGATACGGCTGTTTGTCTTTGCGCTTACAGTCTGTCAATAGTGCACAACAAATATTCTCCCAACTAGGCAGAGGGTTCAAAGTTCACCTGGCAGGCGCGCCTGTCTCTTAAAGGGCTCCCGTCGCCCGCACACAGCGGGAGCCGCCATATTGTGGGCTGAGCCGCCATTAATGCGAGTGCGGCCTATCGGTATATCCTATATCTTTGCTTTTTTAAGCTATAAGGATGCAACGTCCTGTTTAGGGTCTATTTAGCATTGGTGGCTAGTGGGCAGCAGTGAGAATCATTTTGTGTCCCTGTACCCGGAGGAAACCCATGCAAACACGGGGAGAACATACAAACTCCACACAGATAAGGCCATGGTCGTGAATTGAACTTATGACCCCAGTGCTGTGAGGCAGAAGTGCTAACCACTGAGCCACCATGCTGCCCAATAAATAGACCCCTTAGTATAACACATACTTGCCAACTCTCCCGGAATGTCCGGGAGACTCCCGCATTTTGTGAGAGTCTCCCGGACTCCCGGGCGAGTGTGGCAATCTCCCGAATTCTGCCCACTTCACTAGGAAGTGCCCCACTTCCTAGTGAAGTGGGCAGAATTAGATCCCAAACGCCGCGATTCCCGGTGAATCGCGGCGTTTGGCCCCGCCCCCGCTGTCAAATGACGCAATTTGCGTCATGACGTCACAGGGGGCGGGGCCGAAATGACGCGATTTCGGCCACCCCGCCCCTTCACGCCCCCCTCCACTGGCTGGCTCCCGGAAGGGAGCTGAAGAAAGTAGGTAAGTATGGTATAACACACAGAAGAGTTTAATGCTCTGGGGGGTGCGATAAGCTGAGGAACACAGATTATTTAAGGAGGACATGAATTGTGTAGGGTAGCGCTGATTTTCTTCACTCTGTGACAAGCATTTAGGGCTAGAACTTTAACTTGTGAAATGTGACATTTTGGCCATTGAAAATACAGATTAATTTTTCTATTCATAACCTGGCATATGAGGGATATTAAAAACAACAATTTAACGGAAAGGAGGAGGATTTTACAGATATGTAAAGTGTGAAAGGGGTGTGGTTAGTGTTTGGGGCAGGGCCTAGGGCTCCAAAGGTTCTGCACCTACAGGCTCTACTAAATATAACCGTTCTGCAAGAATGCTCCCCATCTAATATTCCATCTCAGATAAGGGGGCCTGAGTGATCTGTGGCATTGGTAACGCCAGCATTCTGGGTTAACACCATACAGCATTACAGGCCTTAATATAATGTATCTTTTATTTTTACAATACTGCTCTTTTAAACCTTCCAATGCTAATGGTTTTTTCTTTTTACGTTTCTCCCAGGACTGCATCTTGAAGTCATCTCTTACACCGACGTCACTGTGTACACACTGATACAATAGCCAGCATTCGTTGCTTTAATTTTAGGAGAATTCCAATCATAATGTGACAAGTTCACTGCATACTTTTGATTTAGTCTGCGTATTGTTTGTTTGTTCAACATGTCTGGTCTTTTGCATTCTGTTTTTCGTGTTTCATGTAATGTTGTCCCGATCGTTGCGTTCCGTCTACGCCCTGTACGGCGCCGCGGACCTTTTTGCGGGGCCCGATAAATAAAAGATAGTATTAAAGTTCGATCACCGCGCACGATGTAGACGTGCTCGAGTAGAGCGTGGGTTTCTCCGTAATATGGGCGAGGAGCAGATGTTTAAGCTCAGTCATAAAGGTGACAGAGATCCATCATTTGGCTGGGTATACAGCAGTGACAAGTAACGCTCGCTCTCTCCCACGGAATGAGGAACAGTCATCGGGAGCCATTGTCATTACTCTACAGGCGTGCTAACCTGCACTGACTCACCTGTTTACTCTGCCCGGTCTCCTATAGATCTGTGTGCCGCTGAAGTGCACGCAGAATAGAATTAAATGTTAAATGCAAAAGACAATTATGCTGAATCTTCTTCACAGAGGGGGGAAAAAAACCTCTGTACTGGGTGTAACTGACTGTTCAGCAGATAAATATACAAAACCAACCACTGAGTGTTTTATACACAGACTTCAGTATGTTTACGTGTCTGCTCGGTAGAGAAGTTTCTGCTTTCTATCATTGCCTTGGAATTATACGTCAGTCCCTTAGTAACGTACTGAAGATGGAAGTGACGATGGCAGGAAATGTGTTGGCGCTGATCTCATGTCTGAGCTCTTTACAAGTACACGCCTATGATTTGTCAATTTTAATAGGAAATCTAGGGGCTCGGGTTACCTTTTCATAGTTTTTCTTTTGAAACTCATAATCTGCAAGGAAAGTGTCCCCCCCCACCCGGGTGCCAAGTGAACACGTCGATGGTCGCAGAGCCGTTCGCGGTGTGTTGTACCGCGCCTGGGTGCAGCACCGACGGGTGCGTTGGGCCGCAGCAGTGCTCACCACTGTGCCACCGTTTCGGTAGTTTAAGATTAAAGTGTAACCGTGGCCTCATAGGGGTCCCTATTGTCCACAGTGTCTCCCACGTTTTCACAAATGTGTCCGAGGTAACCTATATCTTTTTAAATATTGTCCACAATGTAACCTACTTTCCTTCTGCATTGTTAATGACATTATCACCGATTTATCCGAACTCTGCTAATTTTTGTTAATAGATCATACTTGCCAACTCTCCCGGAATGTCAGGGAGACTCCCGAAATTCGGGTCGGTCTCACGGACTCCCGGGAGAGCTGGCAAGTCTCCCGCATCCCGCAATTGCGGGGCCAAAATGCCGCAATTGGCCACGCCCCACCTCCTCCCGCCCACTAGACACGCCCCTCTCCCGGATACAACTTGCCGAAAGTAGGCAAGTGTGTAATAGATACATTATACAAATACAAAAAGAGAAAATATTTTGACTGTTGGTCCTACTGCCACGCAGTAAATTGTCCCTGAAAATTATTTTAAGATAAGTCTTGTCCCCAATCCGTCCTCAAACTCCGCCCTCGATCCGCCAGAGCACGTCCATGTTTCAAACAAACACGTCCATTCTTTGTGAAGCTGCGCTCACTTCAGTGTAAACCCCACCCCCTTTTCGAAGTCTGCAAATCGGGACTGTCCTCCCGAAATCGGGACAGTTGGGAGGTGTGCCATGTAGACTTCGGGAGACTTGTTCGTTTCCCTCAGGCCCTAAACACCTCTTCCCCAAGAACCGTCAACATCAATGTGTCCCCAGGCTTGGTTCGCTGGCTTCCACCCACAAAACTGCTGCCTCCGCTGTCTATAGGCAACTGGTGCACTTAAAATTAAACCTTGGCGTCATTATTGCTGAAGCTGTTTACATTATTGGATTGTAGGTTTTTCCCCTAATTAATTCAAGTATATATAAAAAAAACAAAAAAAACAAAACATTTTTGTGGTATAAAAAAGAGCAGCACGTTTTTTTATCCTTTACACTCTATATCATTATGGATTAAGTAAATCCGTGCAGTTTCAATCAATAATATTGGCCTTGCTTATCGCTGACTCCGCCGCGGTCTCACGTAGCTGCACGGTGCAGCTTTGTCATCTTGTTAGTATAATATTCTGGGTTGTTTTTTTTTTCACTGCGCGCTAATAATTCCATGTTTTGGGCTGCGCATTAACATGCTCCTGGCTTATTGCTGCAGATCGTCTTGTTTTCTTGCTTTATCCCCTCCTTATTTTAAAGCTCTCCGTCTCCCTCCATGGGCCCAGCCTGTGTGATTAAGTCTGCAAACCTCCCGCTGTTTTTAATAGGCCTGTAGCTCTGGTCATCCGATGAGAACCAAGCATCACAGCTTGTCGCTGAATACTTCCACAGGAATCTTTTAATGCAGAGTATTAATCATTACTGTCAAACCATTCAGGCCCCAAATATGTCGCCCAGCATTAAATAATATAGCAGACAGGTTAGAGAAAGAAGTAGGACTAATATAAACTTCTTTACATGGAAGGTGGAATCTGCAACATAATTAATTTAACGCATAGTGAGCTGCTGGTATTGCAAAAGCGACAAACAAATTATAAATCCGCCTCTTATTCTACCTCTCATTTTCTGCTGTTGTTTGATATAGGTTCACGTTTGGGAATTTGGGGGGGGGGGATTATAACAAAAAAAAAAAAGGAAAATATATTGAGTTTTAAGACTGTCTTTGTAATTTCAAATTTCAGTGTTTCACGGTTGCACTGATAAAAAAAAAAAAAAAAAAAATTGTCATAAAATACATTTTTAGAAGACATTTTTAGTTAAAAAATGGTCAAAAATAATAAAAAAAATATACAACAAATGCAGATTATAAATAGCATTATATACTTTTTATTTTTTCTTTTGAACTAGTCATAAGAGATTTTTAAATCTATTCAGCAAAAAAAAAATTCACTATTTCACCGATATCTAAAGAATCAAAACGTGGGTTTATTTATCCCTAGTTATGAGTAAATAGATCATTTTAAACAAATTGTTAATAGCATAGGAATAGCAAAACTTGACAATTGTTCCATATATTCTGCATTTATAGACTTGGTAAGGAGCCATGTTTATGCTTTGTGTATAAATTCAGTGTTTTTGTTGATGATTTGTCCTTTTTAAGTAGGGCATGGTATTCGTTCGTTACGCCTTTAATTTAATACTAATAATTTTGATGTTAATAGTTCTTTATATAATTTATATTTGGTTAAGTTCATCAAATCAATGAAAATTACCTGGGGAAATGTTTCACCCCAATTACCTTTCTTGCTATGCATTATTATTTTATTGTTATTTTTTTATTTGTAAGGTTCCACAAGGGTTCCTGTACTTTATGGGGCAGAAACCATTTTTTCCTTGTATTTGAAATTATTCTGTTCTGTTGGTGATCTACAAAGACGTAGCACCGGAGAGCTGTCTAGAGATTTATATGGATGTAGACAATTCTGCAAAAAAACCACAAGATTTACACAAAGCATAAAACAGGCCAAAAATTATCATTTTTATCTTAAAACATAAGGAACGAAGGTCTGGGTCAGATTATCTAGCCTGAACATCCTCCTTGGAAGCAAAACTTTCATTCATTGCTCCATTTTAACTTTAACATCTTGCCAAATGCTTTGCAAAGTGTTGTTTGATGATATATTAAAATCGGTAATATTTGGACTTCACTGCCAAAATATTGAGAGATCCTAGCGGGATAAACCAAACAATAAATTGTCACACTCGCTGCTTTCTAAACAAAATAAGGAGGTTAATTCCAATTTAAATATTTATTTTTAGGAGGCTACCAAGAAATGAATCTTTAAATCTTTTAGATTTTATCTCTCTGGCACCCGCCGGTCACTGTACGTTCGAAGGAGGAAATCCCAGAACTTCAAATAGAAATTGCATAGATGACATAAATATAATACAAACATAGGTTACAATCAATGCTCGTATTGCCTTAAAATAGACTACAAATCTACTACAAGTGTTTAATAAGGAACCATCATAGAAAAAAGTTTTAATTCTGTTCTTTGAAAGTGTAGTTAAGTTTTAAAGCAAAATTCCTTACCTTCTAGAGGTTCCTGTAATCACCTCTATAATTGTCCATAACACTGACCATTAGATTTATATGTTCTAATCTGAATTTTCTTAGTCGGCCGTAAGGCCGTGTCGTGGTGCGTAGATCCAAAATGTTTTACAAAATTGTTTTTATCCTGTATTTGGTGGGATTTGGGGGTCTGTCAGCTTTCAGTCCCACTGTGCATGTGCAAGAACGTTTTGGGGGAACCTCGCATGTTTTTACACTATATGTGTGTTGAGGACAATTTGTCTATATTGACAGCGATATTGTTGCCTGTGTGTTCAATTTACCATAAATCCTGCACCACCCTTTAGCTATTGAGCTGGTTGTAGTTAGTACAGACCGGTACTCAAGAAACACGAATGTAATATTTAAGAATGGAATGAAAGGAGTAGAGGAATTCCACTGAACAATATTAACAGGAAAATCTAATAATTAGTTTAGGTAGCTCAGTTATCTGGCCACGTTAAGATCTCGCCATACGATCTAGAAATTTGACGCCTCTGACAGTCAAGAACGTTTGAGCGATGGGGGGGGGACAAGTTGGGCGTCTAGGGATGTCCTACAGAGAGAAGAAGGTCTCGCAGTCATCTGAAGCAACAGGAAATTGTAAGATAAGAACGCACTAAATTAAGAGACCAAAACTAAGGTCACTGTTTCCTTGGGAAATAGATCAGGTAATGGAATCGGTTGACAATATTTAACCAGATTAGACTTTGAAGACGAGATGAATGAAAGGAAGCCACATGTTGTTTTCAATAAACATCATTCGTGACTTCTCAAAACGTGAGTTTTTCCTCTCTACGGACCTTCTGTATATAGATTTTTGGTTTTGTTTCTTGATCATATCTGGGGCGCCTTCACTTGAAATAAATTCAAATAAAAAATAATCTGTATAGGTTCATAAATGCCTAATTGTGTTATAAAATGCCAGACACAGGCAAGGGGAATGATAAATGCCTTATTACAATCATCCGCATCATTATCATCATTGTTTATTATTAAGGTGTCACAGTACAACAAATCATACACACAAAAAAAACCACATAGAAGCAAACTAAGGATATACAAGGTTGACGGAGAAAGGGCAGACATGAGACAGAGGGTAGAGACAGCCCTGCAATAAGAGCTTACAATCTATTTTCCACACTCCTGGATGTGGCATGGGGGGAGGGAGCTTCTGTGTTTTTAAAAGTGAAATAAACGTCTGGATATGATCTACAATTAATATAAACATTGGTGTTAACAAATGTGTGCTAATTTTTTTTGTAAGGCCAGGACCGATAACAGACTATGACTATCTAACTGGATAATAACAGGAATGGTCAACTCTAATTTTTTATCATGCTAAGTATAATACTAACACCACCATTGAAGAAAATGGGGGAAAAAAATTATATGAAACTTTTTAAGAAATCTATCTCTAGTGATGGAACATTGGCATTAACATAAAGTGCGTTTGGCAAGTGTTGAAGTCGCAGTCTGGTTATACAAAACCTATCCAATCCCCGATCGCGTCTCCAGAAGGATTACTACTAGAACATGTTCACGTCGAACACTGCAAATTGAAGATTCTAGTAGCTGGCGTATGAACGTCTCTAGTTAAAATAATGTGTTCAATAAAAATATTAACTTATGTAAAACTACATTAAGTCACAGTGAAATAATGGGGAGATATATATATATATATATATATATATATTATATATATATATATTTAATATATATATATATGTATAAAACCTTATATTACCATATACTGCAGACAATCCTGTTGCTGTTCATAGAGGGAATTGCAGACATCCCATAAACAACTTCCCATAAACCGCAGCATATTTGCCCAAGCCAGCACTCCAGATCTGCCGAACACACACCCATATTCGCACCTAAACGCAACCATTTTGGCAGAGACCGTGCCTATTATCCAGATAGGTCACACCCCCTTCTGGACAGCGAGATTAGAAAAATGCCTCTTGGAAATCAGGACTGTTGGCAGTTTCTCCGCAGCCTAACCAAGGTTACGTGCCTTAGAGCTCAGTACCGTAGAACAGCACCTTCAAAATAGGACCCAGCTGACACTCTGTCTGGACCGCTCCTAAATAAAAGTGTCCTGTCAACAACACACAATGGAGGCAGCCATTTTGTGTGATGAACCAATGTTCATCAGAATGCAGCCTATCGGATCACTAGAAACCAGTGACATCACTGAAGCGTGAGGCAATTGTTACAGTGCAAGCAGTGAGCATAAAAAACAAGTGTGACTTATGTGTCAATTCAAACAGACTTTACACGGTATTATCAAGACATAAACACCCTCGTAAGAACACCATTGAACCTGCAGGATTAAAACAACTGCAAGCAACAATTTGAAGCAAACTCAATAAAAGATATTACTGACCTACATTTGAACACGTGCTCATGGTCACACTAGGTCCTAGTGCACTGTACATGTAATTGCACACGCATGTATGTGGCTGTATTTAGATTTATTGTAACATCTTCAATGATTGAGCAGCTATAGGGTGCATGATGACTTATTAATGATTTACTGCGTCTATGTGCACAACGTTACAGCGGTGTGAAATAAAATCATTAAGGTGTCTCTGTATGGCATCAAATTATAAAGCTCTGAAATGGTTGAGTTATAATCAGGATTATGTCCACGTAGTCCCAAGTAAAGGGATAATCTTCTGCTGCCAGCGCGGATTTGTAAGCATAAAAGTCAGAGGTGAAGGGGGTGACCGTTCTAGAGAAATTCCAGAGATATTACTTAAGTATTTACCACAGGAAAACTTGTTTTGATGTTCCAACTTTTACACTCTTTGGTTAACGGCAGCAGCGATTAAGTCACCTTCACTCTTAGAGAGGGCGCAGGGAGGTCCAGGGTGGAGCGGCGCGACGGCGCCACTTGCATCGTGTCCGCCCAGCACCGCGCCACGCCACAAGTCAATTGGAGTAAATTGAATGGAGTGCCTCGGTGTCGTCCGAGTGAATGGACAGTTGCATATTGGTACAGCGCACAAAATGGCTGCCTCCGCTGGGTGTAGGTGACTGCTTGGAGAACACCATCAGTCAAACGAGTTGTGAAAAAAAGCATTTGTTCTCATGCGTACCGATGTTTCCTTATATTCTGTCGAAACAGGAAGCCTGGTCTGAATAAAGCACAATGGTTTCAACGTAGGGCACACAGCCTTATCGTGTCTTAACCACTTCATGACTGGAGTTTTTTTCACCCGTTATCGACCAGACCGAATTTGAGTTTTTGGGAAGTGTCGGTTTAAAAGGAAATAACTTTTTATTCTTTCTTAGTCTACCCAAATTTAGTTTTATACTGTGTGGGTTTTTTTTTTCTTCTGTGACAGTTTGTTTTCGTGAGCAAATCTAATTTTATTTTACAAGCATTAGCTAAGGTGAGGGCGGGCAAATTAGGGGGAAAAAATACAGTTTCCCCATAATTGTTCAGCGCGTTATTTTAACGTAAATCATGCTGCCCCTGAAATTTACCTCACGATTTAATCAGTGAGTACTGGGGCCAGCTATACCAATTGTGTGTGCTCTGGTCATTGTTTCCTATAGTTATAGGGCCCAAGAACGAACAAAAATCATTTTAGTTTTAAACATTTATTTTCCCCTGATATCCATTATCTGCCAGCGGTGTGCAAAACTCTCTATAGGATAGGTCTTGGCGTAAAGATAGACCAGATATGGACGCAGTTTTGATGGAGCGATGACAGAGTTCAGACGGGGCCTTTTCCTCCACTATATTATACCTGTTGGGAGATTCTGTACTGTTTTGTGACAAAACTCTAATCAGAACCTTCTAACAAGTAAAGTGGAGGCGTTGCCCATAGCAACCAATCAGACTCTAGCTAACTGTTATGTTGTGCATTCTAGAACATGATAGGTAGAATCTGATTGGTTGTTGTGGGCAACACCTCCCCTTTTCCTTTTTAGACGATTTGATAAATTTACCCCTAACTTTTAATTCATTATAAAAAAAAAAAGTGCTACAATGCAGCTTGTACTGCAATAAACTCTACTCCATCTGCATCTACTTGCACCCTTGTTATGTCAACTGCTTTAGGGGACCTACAGCATATGTTAGTTTTGTATTTCCACTGCTTTGCATGTACTATTCAGGAACGGCGCTGACTTTTCGTGTGAGATAGCTGCGCAGGCTGACCGGCCGAGCCTGAATATAAATACACCACAGTGCTCCACTTACTCCGCAACATGTGTGACTCATTTTCATCACTTTCGTACCCTCTGAAGGCCACCATCACTCACTCGATGTCTGAGTCTTGGAGAGCAAAAGTTTTCAGCTATCAATAGCTCTTTGAAAATACTGTAAACACTTCTCGTTTTCTGACTCTTACCTTCAGTAAACTGGGGGAGGATAGTTCAGGACAATTAAATCAACTCTCCGCTGATTTTGTCACTTACAGCTCAGCCATTATTGTTGGCTGGGAATTCGTACCAGTCTGCGAGCCTTAATAGAGCCGTTGGCAGCTCCGCGTAAGTACACGGGAAGAACATCGCACTTTGGGCGTATAAAGCCGCCTTGTAATAAACATTACTTAAGATAAAATGATATGGAAAGCTATATAAGCATCCAGTCAGTTTTTATCTTCTGAATGATCGTTTGTAGGGCAAGAAATGGTTTCACAAACAATTTATTATTATTATTATTATTATTATTTATCTATGTTTTTTTTATTATTTTTTATGTGGTTTTTTTGTTCTTTGTGCAGCATTCCTTGTGTTTGCTCCTTGTCGTTGGGTTTCACCCAACCTGACACCGTTTTACAGAGACCATACACCACGTGGCTAAGCCTTACCTCATTTGACTGCCAAATATCTAGACTATCCCATGAAAATAGGGATTGTGTAGGGTCATGGCAAAACATGTTTACTTCATTCGCTAACAAGGAGCTGCATTTTGCTGGTTAAGAGCGCCCAATCTAGCCAGGCTAAGAACGTATATAATTAGGCTGCTGCGGACAGAGAATAAACTGGTAAAATAGATAGACGAGGGGGCTAAAGGAGGATTTGGAAGTTGGACTCCAGTTAAGATATGGATACACTGCAAATTTGCCGGACAATGAGGTTGTTTTAGACCTAGTTGGCCACAAATTGCCGTGTGTATGAATGTGAAAAAGATTACCGATGCAGATCAACATCTCAATGTGATACCAACTGGGCATCTGGTAAATCTAGCCAGAGAATAACTGTGGTCATCGCCCTACTGTGCAATCTGCACCTCTATGATCAGTATGTTTATAAAAACATCCTCCTCCAGCTAGCAAAACCACAGGAGTTTGATGCCCGTTGCCCTACTAGCTTGTCCAGGCATAAAAGCCTGGAAGAGTTTCACAGTACGCAGTCTGCACTGAACACGCATCATTGCAGTTGGTTAGACGAGCAACCATCCAATCAGAAACTGTTCTTCAGAACTCCACATTGTTAAAATGATTTATTTGTCTGGAGTTCCCCTTTAAGATGACCGGAGTAGAAACTGAGCAACAATGCCCATTACACTTCCTGTGTGCTGAGCCAAAACAAGTATTCTCATAAATTTCAGATGTCATGTCGCTGAATAGAAAAGGTGACTTTTCAGGGCAGGTAAAGATAAAACATGTGAGAACGTGATACTAGATTGCACAGACAGCATAGCTGTGAAATAAGATAAAACATGTTTGCCGAGCAGTTTGGTGTGTGACACTTTTCGAGAGATAGGAGAGGAAAGCACTGTGCCAAAAGGTGTCTCACATCACCTTTGCCGTGAGTCGCTCTGGGCCTGTAACAAGCAAATTGTGTTTAATATGAAACGTGAGCAAAATACACACACACAGTTCTACCAAAGCCACCTCCGGCAAGGTCATGAGGAGCATTTTGCATCCTACGGACCACCACGGTTCAGTATCTATTTACTGTCACCAAATTCTTAATTCCCATGATCCTCTAGTCTCTGAATTTTAAATACAAGTGACTTTGTACAGTGTTCCGCTGGAAGCTGATTGGACGAGCCTTGGCCCTAATACTTGGTGGCAACGGTTGGGCATGGAGGTTGGACCATGGTATCCACCTGATAGTCATAATGTCTAAGCACCGTTCACGCTGCTCTCTAATAAGTTTCAATCTGCTGTGTGAATGTAGAATTATTTTTGTTGGTAACAAGTAATAACGTTCATATGCTCCACTAAGATCTCTGTGTTCAGCCGTATTAAAACCATCTGTAACAAATCTTTTTCTCCACATAGTTTAGAGTTTGGGTTTCAGCTTCCAACCTACCTGTCATCAGCCTCTATCCTCTAACCCATTTGCAGCTTCTTGTCCTCGTGCCTTTAGCAGACCTTCAAACCGCTTCCAAGTGTTTCCCTTCAAAGGAACAAAACAAATATATCTTTCTCCGTGTTCCATACCGTCTGTTGCTTTTATCCTTCCCTACACAAATCATCTCTATTTATAAACGTAGAGACCTTTCAGCTATGATATAGGATGCATATGTGTCTTTTAGCAACTTAAAAACTAAGAATGAAATACTTTTTATCTAGTCCATTAATCTTATTCTACCTTCAACGAGTTTTATTATTGAAAGATTACAGAAGCAACATTTTGAAGAATATACAGTTGTTCCACAACATGACACTGTTACTGCTAATGGAGACTTACTGAACCTTCTAAAAATAAGAATTTGAGGTGTTGCCCATAGCAACCAATCAGATTCTAGCTATCATTTTTTAGAATGTACAAGGTTAATGATAGCTAGAATCTGATTGGTTGCTCTACTTTTTCTTTATAGAAGGTTTAGTGAATCTATCACATACTCGCAGTGAATTCTGATGTTGTGTTGTCTGAAAAATGTTAATGAACTAGTGATGTCACTGAGGCATGAAGTCACTTTGTACCTCATACCTCAGTGATGTCACTTGTGGTGTTCTGACCAATGTGCATCACACACCAGCTGATTGGCTGCCCCTATCAGCCGATTAGGTGAATGCAAAAGTTACAGCTAATGATGAGAGGGGTCGATTCATTTTTCTGTCCAATTATCCCTTCACTTGATTGTTTTGCAATATCTGGAAATAGAAAAAAAAATTACTTTTTTTTTTTTTTTTTTTTTTTTTAATAAATCTACTCTTCACTTTAAAAAGCGGAATCCATAACCATGGATGAAAATTCTGAAGAGGCACATTGTGCAAAAGTGTAAACGTCACATCAACCCCCCCCCCCCCCCCCCCACAAACCCCATCCCCACTGCTTTAATAAATCATGAGACTGAGTCATGTGATTTTAAGTGGGCAGGGCCTATTTATTAGGCACATACAAAAGACTGATTGGGCAAAGCACGCTGAGTATATGACTGGTTATGAAACTGATATTATCAAGTCACTGCCCATGAAAGTGGGGACAACGGGACATGGATAAAACAAGGACAAACAAAGTAGACAAAATGTATGCAGAGATGAAAACAGAGGACAGGGAGAGCCGCAGGGGCAGGACTAAAATTTGTCAGCCCTCCCCTGGAGAGCCGGCTCATAAGAGCTTACATTCTAATGGTGTAATGCAAATCTTTAACGTTCCTTCAAATTTCTTTTCAGGACAGAATGCGGCGAAATGTATTCAAATATATCTGGCAAACTGTATTAATATCTCTAGTTGAGCCAAGTCCTTGAAAATACTTAAATTCTGGGTGTCATTGACTCTGAAAACAGCGCTGTCCATTGTGTATTGAACAATGTTCAAGCATATGGCTAGTCTTAGGCGCTCCCAACTGCTGTAGGGTACAAGGCCTGAGGAGCATGCTGGGAGTTGTAGTTCTACATCTCCAGTTTAGATAATTGCACCTACTGTTTGTTTAGAAGCTTTTCAAAACGTGTCCATTTAAAATCGGCGTTACAGCCTGGAGAAGGAACACAGCTCAGTGGAATAATAAAGACATGTCACGAATGACTCCAAACATCACTGGTCAAATATTTTCCAGGTGCTGGGGTTAAATAAATGACTTCTGCAACCTTTATATCCCCTGCACGTACCAGCTCGGTACTCTCAATCTCATTCCCAGGTGCCGATATCTGGTTTTCATAAAGCTTTGCCTGCCTGCTTAATTTCTGGCACAAGACACATAAAACGAAGCTTTAGGCAAGTAATTAAAACTCAGGTTTGCCCAATTAGGCAACTAATTGGCAGAACAGGCTCGTTTAATTACTTTTTTTTACAACCTCGCAAACCGAAATGTTTTCGTTGAGAGTATGAAATGATGTCAGTGTAAATAAAACTACATTCCCTGGCATGATGGCAAAAGCCACCATTAAAATGGGTTTCTGGAAGGGATCCGAATGGCCTCTTGTTAGTAAACCAATTTACAGCTGCAAATAGACCCTAATTGCCCAGAATAGGCACAAATGTTTAGCCTTTTCCAGTGAGCCAACGCGCTGCTGAGATGGTGATTCATCAATGTAGAGGAAGTGTCAGAGGTATTATAGAATTGCATGATTTTTAGTTTGTTGCAGTTAATATAGCTACAAAGACATAATGATCTGTGTTTTGGGTTTTTTTTATGAAATGCCATCAACTCAAGCTTTAAAGTGGAACTAAACTGATAGATTGCATCGTTTGTTTTGAAAATTACCCAGAAGTTGCTCAGTGACCATTGCCATATTTCCGTAAAAATGTATCAAGTCACAGACTCCCATTCACCAAAAGACCAAGGTTGCCAAACTTTGGCAAGTTAGTATAACAGCCTTATCTATAATTAGCTTTTTCTTGGAGATTTAAAATAAATCATTTTGTGGAGGGGGGGGGGGGGGGCAGTTTAAGCTACAGTGTCTGCTAATTGCGTCAGCGATGAGAAAACTGATCACGCTAGATGTTTGTATGTGCGTGTTAGTTATAGTGCAGTGTTGGCTAACCTGTGACACTCCAGGTGTTGTGAAACTACAAGTCCCAGCATACCCTTCCAGCAATAAGCTGCTATATATTGGCAAAGCATGCTGGGACTTGTAGTTTCACAACACCTGGAGTGTCACAGGTTAGCCAACACTGTTATAGTCCAATCACTTCACCAGCGTGTAGAGCAGAGGAGCCCAAAGAGTGACCAGCAGTTCATGTTTTCAGGATTTCTTTAATCGTGCCCAGGTGGGTTAATCTATTTTCCTGGGACTGTAATTATCCCACCTGTTCCTGCTGACAGAAATCCTGTAAACATGACCTGTTGGCATGAGGACTGGGTTTGGGCAGCTTTGGTGCACAGCATTGTGTAGTCCATAATAACCAATCACATTTGAACTATCATTTTCAAGCATGTACTAGATAAATGAAAGCTAGTATCTGATTGGTTGCTCTAGACAACGCTGCCATTTTTCTGTTTTAGAAGTTTTAGTAATTCTTCCCCAGGACCTTGTTCTTGCTGTTTGCGAGGACGGACTAAAAAATGTTCCAAAATTTAGGCATTTTTGCCAGAGAGTTTTGCAACAGATATAATCTATATAAGATCCCTGTTGACTGGATTGTTGCACCCATCCTATTCAGTAAAGAGTTTTATAAGGAGCCGGTTTACGTCCTCCCCTTAATTCTTCATGTTGCAGAGTCTGAACAATACAACGCTATTGGTTTGCTAAACAATACTCTGAAATCGCTGATTGACTTTGCATGTAACATTCTCCGTGCTGTCAGGTCTGAGAGATGCGACTGTTAAGGGCGCCGCCTGCAGTGAATTTCTCCTGAACTTATGATTTCTATAATTTGTCAGAGGGTGATATAACATTAACAGTTACTGTCATAGGCAAACCGAGGGGGGTTTCCTAGTGCATGGAAACCCCCCTCCAAGCCTGGGGCATTGTATAGTTGAGGTGTTTGGACCCTGCCCCCGCTTCACACAGCTCTGCTTGAAAATAGAGAGCTGCGTGCACCTAACAGTAGTGCACGCAGCATTGCCCATGTATATTAAGGGGATAGAGTTAAAGAGCAGCCAAGCACTGTCTAAAATTATAGCCACGCCCCCATGCATGCTGGTCACACCCACTGGTGGCGTGGTGTGGAAACCCCCCTCTGCAAATCCTGCGTTTGCCCCTGACTGTCTAGCTGGAGTTCCACTTTAATGAATTGCCCAGCAGCAATCTACACTGGACATTTAACCTTCCTAAATTATTCTATAAATATGCCGACTATTGTCACTTAAAAACAATCTCTATGTTTATGGGCTGTTTTTACTTTGGCTATTCAATAAGTGTCCTTGTAGAATCTCCGAAATGTTCTTATTTAGGGCTCTCGCGTGTTTTGGTTTTTCCGGCTGATCACCTTTTTCCAAACGCAACTTATTTTCCATCATTATAAATGTTCGGTGAACGCAAATTATCAGGAGAGTTTGAAATAAGTTCCTAAAACTGTTTTCCCTTTTTTGAGACCTAAAAAGAAGCATGCGTTTGGATTAGCAGTCCTGAACACACTTCAGATCCCATTGTTGTCTTTTTATTTTAAAATGATGGGAGCCCTGAGCCAGTGACATGATATTAGTGGAAGGACTTTTCCATTCACAAATCTCTACAGCAATATATTTCTTCCCCACACGCTCGACCGCCTGACGTTGATCGATTACAAACTTTTAACTTTAGAAAAAAGAAAAAAAACAGGCTCTCAATGCAGCGTTCACAAACACAGCCCTTAAATTAAATAAACGGGCTGCACAACACTGGATCACATTGAACTATAAAATAAACCTTTTGACACGACACACCATTTCATTATTACCTAAAATGAAGTAACTATTTTTAACGGCAACTACAAAGGCTGCAGTCTGAGGCGACCCTTGATTGGGTTATTCATTTGGTGCCAAATGAACAGGCTGCGATTTAAGTGGGTTCTCTTAGTCGTGAAGTGACTATCCCCATTCTTTCAAAGAACTTTTATAAACAGTAATAACTAACAAACAAGAGTATTTCCCAGTGACCTGTCTTCCAGCTCAATGACTAATAGCGTTTAAGAGATGCAACTGTGAGCCTAGTGGTCAGGGGAGGCTTGGCCGGGCTTGAGGCCAGTAGACCAACCAAGACCTCTACTTTTGTAACCGAAGGATACCCTGTGGATCAGAGAGGGCACCGGCGTTGGCTGTGTGATTGCAGCCATAGTTAGAAACGCCTTTTTTCTAGAGATGCTCAGGCTCCGTTCCTCGAGAGCCGAACACACCTGAACTTAGGGAATCCAAGTACCGAGCCAAGCTGTCGCGTGCCCTCGGAATTGAAAACGAGGCAAAACATCATCGTGACGTCGTCGGATCTTCGATCTCGCGAGTTTTGGATTCCTTTTTAAAACCCAACATCACGGAGGGTGGGAGGGAGGGCGGACCCCCATTTTTTTCTTCTGCCACTGCTGTGTGCCAATGTGTCCTAGATGTGCTAGGAACTGCCGTGTGTTTGTGTCATTGCTCTGTCGCTTACCATCCAGCCAGGTCACTGCAGTATTTGTCCAAAGGTGTATGATAATAATATTGTGACCTGTGAGGTGGTCAAAATTGACTGCAAATGACTTGAAATTAGTGTTATTGAGGTTAATAATAATGTAGGAACAAAAAAAGAGCAAAATTATGTGATTTTAGGATTTTTTTCTAAAACAAAAAAACACACGAGGGCGGTTTTACCAAAACGAAAACACGAATCCTGATCCAAAACCAAAACCAGTTCACGGGGGTCAGTGAGCATCTCTACTTTTGTCACAGTTATCCTGTGCATAGTGGGTGTCCATTTGTCTGATATTTTACTACCAGTCACTTCACTCCGTGTTGTAGTTTATATCACAGAACATTACTTAGCTTCTATGGTCTGTCACAGCGCAGACTATATCAACACTAGACTGTACAACTCATCCCTATTCTCAGGTAAATCATTTTCTCAGGTAACCCCAGTTGATTTATTTTTTTTTCATTCTCTTGGTTCATTGTTCTTTGCTGTTGAAGGAATAAAACAATATTCACCACTTCTAACCCTCTCCCGTCCATAGGCAAAGGCCAACTGTGTAGGGGCAGCACGGTGGTTAAGCGATTAGCACTTCTGCCTCACAGCACTGGGGTCATGAGTTCAATTCCCGACCATATATGTTCTCCCCGTGTCTGCATGGGTTTCCTCTGGGTGCTCCTGTTTCCTCCCACACTCCAAAAATCATACTGTTAGGTTAATTGGCTGCTAACAAATTGACCCTAGTCTGTGTGTGTATGTTAGGGAATTCAGACTGTAAGCCCCAGTGGGGCAGGGACTGATGTGAGTGAGTTCTCTGTACAGCGCTGCAGAATTAGTGGCGCTATATAAATAAATGGTGATGATGATGATGTGTCTGGTACTGAATCCCCTTCACCCATACGGGCAGTTATCAGACACCAACTATGTCCGTGACATAATGGGCTAGTGCTTTATTGATTACTTCTTGCACTAAATCTTACTATCCAAAAATGTCTCCTTCTAAAAAGAGAAACTGGAGATGTTGCCCATAACAACCAATCAGATTCTAGCTATCATGTTCTAGAATGTACAAGATAAATGATAGCTAGAATATGATTGGTTGCTATGGGCAACGCCTCCACTTTCTCTTTTTAGAAGATTTCATAAATCTACCTCTTGGTGATGAAGTTCATTGAGATAAAATCAAAATGAAAGTGCTCTCTGTAAATTGGACAGCACAGTGGTTAGCATTGCTGTCTTACGGCGCTTTGGTCATGGGTTCGATTCCAACCAGGGCCCTATCTGTGTGGAGTTTTGTATGTTCTCCTGGTGGGTTTTCCTCCGGGTCCTCCGGTTTCCCCTCAAACTCCAAAAACATACTGGTTGGCTAATTGCCTTCTGATAAAATTAAATATAGATTGTAAGCTCCACTGGTCCAGGGACCAATGTGAATGGTCAAATAGTCTCTGTAAAGCGCTGCGGAATATATAGACGCTTAATAAATAAATAAGGATTAACAGTGAGAGATGCAACACACTAAAGTCTACTGTATCTGTCCGCGGAACTTGACATTTAATTGCATTATATGCATAACGAGGGGCTTCAGGTTCGTCCGGTTTAATTATCAGTTAGAAAGAAGTTAAATTATGAATTGACTGCACACAGGACTTTAAAACCTTTCACAGGGTTTCCTCTTTTACTGCTACCCCTTTCTATAAAAAGTTTTATAGCTCCTTAAAGAGAGGTGGCTCATATGCCTTAGCCGGGCTTTAATCACTTTTAATGCCAGCCATGAACACACCTGTGCCGCTCGGGCTTGTGAAAGTGGCAGACTGAGTCTGAGACACGGATTCTCCCCTGTTATTACAAGACCCCGATCTAAATAACCTAGCCAGCTCTAGGGAGACGCAGAGGTTCATTTTCAGCCAATCAGTCATCCTAATTAGGCTGCCTATAGACGTTTATGAGGGTATATTTGGTGGAAATTGTAGCTCAGTGTCTTGTGTTTTTTTTTTTTTTGTGTCGGGTGGAAAGAATCGTATTTCTTCTTTTCATTCGGTTTAGTTTTAGCACATTTTGGTGTGGTCTAGTTAGAGCCTATGACATGCCTAACTAAGTTCACGATTCTTTGGCTAGACTTTACGCCAAGGAATGTTTTGTCTTCTTGTGGCAGCAAAAAGTGTTTTTTGTTTTTTTTACTATTTGTGCTAAATGTTTGACAACAGGTCAACTCCTTCAGCATTTCGTCAACAAGACCAATTTTATTTGTTACCAGTAGTTGAAATTTTGTTTATTTTGTGAACTGTTTTTGTTTGTTTGGGGTGTTTTGTTGATTTTATTTTGTAGCTATAGGACACGGATGTTCCAAAACATCGCTAAACCACAATGAGGGAGTAAAAATGGACGTCAAAATCTTGTTTAAAGTAAGAGTGGATCAAAAAAATTTAAATAAAATGGGGAACATTTTTGGATACTGAGGCACAGAAAAGTCACAGGGGTAAATTGATCAAGCTGCGGGTTTGAAAAGTTGAGATGTTGCCTATAGCTACCGATCAGATTCTAGCTATTATTTATTTTGTACATTCTACACAATGACAGCTAGAATCTGAATGGTTGCTATAGGCAACACCTCCACTTTTTCAAAGCCGCAGCTTGATAAATTTAGCCCCAGATCTAGGTACTGAGCTATTTTAACATGAATAATGAAATAAAAACCATTGGTAAAGAAATAAAAAAAAAAATCACTTATGTGTTAATTCAGTTTTATTATATTTGTTTCTATATAATTCCGTCGCCCGCGGCAACAGACACAATCGCAGCGCTTAGCGCGTGACGCAGAACCCTCTCTTGGGCCAATCTTACTCCAGACGCTTCATTTGACATGAATGAGTTATTCTTGGCAAATGGGCCACAGTTTTATTTTAGCATTAATCCTGTATAGTAGTTTAAAGATACAAAGTGTCCTTTTCTTGGAAATAATATTAAAAAAAAGAGAGAGAGAGAGAGAGAGAGGGGCTAGTTGGGAGCTGAGGATATTTGGATAAACTTGACAGCTCATCGGACAAGAAAAGCTCTTTTGTTCAGCAATGGTAAGAAAGAACGTTATATTACCAGAGGATCCCTGGCCAAATTCCAGTATAAACGCAGGACCGAGCTGAAAAAATGGCTGAGAGTGCCTGCGAGGTCCTGACTTGAGATCAGATGTTTATTATTCTAACTTATAGGGATTTGAACTGGTGGGCATCCTGTAGCGTAACTTTATACTACTAGAACGTATCGCATGAGGAGATACAAAAGCGACACTGTGATCTCGGAGTCTAGCTTCGTCCTGCCATTGTAAAGTCTATATGTGAGAGGCACTCTGCGGACCGCTTGGCAAAATCTTATTATAACCAGAATTTTTTTTAAAACAATTTTTTTTATTTTATTCTCCTAGTTCACCAATGAAAACGTTTCATAGGCCAACATTAATACTAAGGGTCTGTATTAAAAATAAGCAAAAGTTGCCAGAAAAAGCCTCTCAGATCTATTAGCTCTGACAATGGAATAAGAAGGGGGCAGGGAGAAGCGTTCGGGTGGTTACAATTCACGACTCCTCATTTTGTATTTCACTGATCTGAAGTCTAACTACACATGGCGGAAGCGGCCATTTTGTATTCAGTATTCGACCTATAAATCCACTCGGAAGTGGCTCCTGCCTCGTTGGTGTCGTTAGTTCCTCATAAATGTGTAGGATTAAGCCCCATGGATATCTGTTCAGCCGTCAAAATGGCTGCCACCGCTATGCGTCACAAATTATGTTCTAAGGCAGGCCTGGCCAACCTGTGGCTCTCCAGGTGTTGTTAAACTACAAGCCCCAGCATGCTCTGAGAGCAGATAGCCGGCAAGGCCTGCTGGGACTTGTAGTTTCATGGCTATAACATGGATTTGAACAACCAATGGGCCTTACCGAACTCTCATTTTGACTTGGTATTATGGATTTAGTGCCCACTGAGGCAACACGTCACCTTCCAGTAATACAGACGTTTTATAGGCTGTACTGACTAATGACGTCAAAGAGTTGAGTGAAAACCATTTTGGGAATTTAAGCCGATGGTACCTCCTTAGTCTGTGTGCGCGGACTCCTCCTCCTCCCATAGGCTGCGCATGGATCATGTGACACTTTCAGATGTATGTCATTTAGTCTGTGCACAGGCTAAGCTGGGACTTGTAGTTCCACAACACCCGGAGAGCCACAAGTTGCCTACCCCCCCCTCCCTGGTCTAAGGCTCTATATTAACTGCGCAAGCAAAAATGTCCGATACACCCCAGCAACCACGACGGAGGGGGTAAAACAATCACAAGTCCTGACATGCCAGTTATTTTCCGTCGTCCGCGCTTTCTTTAGCAATCAGTGGAACTGCTCTGTTGGTTATTCCCCCTAATCTAAAATGACAACACTTACTGTACAAATCTCCTAAGCTTTTTTTTTTTTTTTTTTTTTTTTATTAATATTTATTTATTTATTTTACGACACATGGAGAGCGTCCGCCAGAATACATCAAATTGGTTGACCTGATATGTTTCGCCGCTGGTCTAATTAAACACTTAGGGTTTTTTTTGCAACAAACTTTAATTCACATCCTGACAACGTTGAAACAAACATATTGATGAATGTAATTAGGAAACACTACAGGCTGGATAAGCTATCAAATGGAGTGCCATAATTTTTGACCATTTCAGTCAAACTTGAACAGCAAATCTGGATACTGGAAGAAAAACACCTTTTTTGTGAGGTAAAAATATAGTAATGCATTGTTCTGATAAATGTCATTATTGGGAAACTCAAAAGAGGCTGATTTTTATCCCATCTATTAAAACAAAAAAAATAAATAAAAAAAAAACAGTTTACACCTAATACAAACCTAGCACAGGTTAGTTAATGGAAGACCAGGAATTTTTAATAATATAAAGATAGGTGTTTGAGACGAGAAACAACTATTATTTCCCATAAACCCATATTTGTATAGTTAAGGTGAATTATTAGAAGAATTTGGTCGTTTTACACTTTTTTTTGTAGATAATCAAACCTTTTTACAGTACTTTTTAAATACGTCACTTTGCATTTTTAACTTTATTTTTTTTTTTACTTTTTTTTTTTTTACCTCTTTGAAAAGCGCAATTGCGATTTAATTGACAAAGTGATTTGAGGGGGGAAAAAAGGCGGCAGACCACTTAAATGTCCGCAGAGAGGCGAAAAGATCTCCCATATTAAATAAGCGACTTCACTCACAGATATCAATAAACGAGCCAGTGACGACCCTTACCCAATTAACTCTAACAGTTGTCTTTGGTTTCTCTTAACACATTTCTCATTAAGTGTGTGCCAGATCACCAGGAAGCCTGTTAATTACACCCAGGAATGCCACATGGCTTCTGTATATTAAAAAAAAAAAAAATGACAAGTGAATCTCAATGATTAAGTGATTTTACAAAAGAGTTTTAGAATTAGGGTTTAGTATCTTTAACATTGTTTGTAAGTTATCCACATTTAATTAGTTATTTTATGAATTATAAATATAATACTACCTTGTTTTGTGTTTATATATTATACTACTACACTATTTATTAACATATTTATACAACATGGTTTTTTTTGTTTGTTTTTTGTTTTTTAAGGGCAGCAATGAACATTTGCTACTTGAGTGTTTGTTTGTTTTTATTTGGATTTTGTGCAGTTTGACCTCATGATGCAAAACTGGTCGGCGATAAAAGTCATGGTAGTGAATAGGATTGTTCACACCTATGTTTCCACAATCGAGAGCGTGCATATTTTTTCGGTTACTGCTATATTGCAAATTTGTCACACCGAGTATAGAAATCAATATAATATTTTCATGAAAAATGATTAAGACATAATTAAAGGGCATGAGTTTTATAGAGTTGTTCTGCATCCTTGTGCAGGACAATCTGATAAATGCTACATGGATATCCATGATCCAAATGCTAAGTTATACACATGTTACATAAACAATATAAGTTATAAAACATATGACTGTTGTTTCCGGAAACATGAATTAGTATGTTTTGGTGGTAATTAAACTATGTATTCATAATCCCGGACAATAGAAATAATACAGATGATATAAAACCACATAAATAAATAATAATAGTATAATAAACCAGTAGAATGAATACCGATGGCAACTGTAACCACCAGACAAAGCAAATCTCCTGCGTTTCACTTATTGGGATGATATATATTAACAAACAAATTAATAATCTTTTATAATTATTTTAAAAACATTTTTTATTTATTTTAAAAATACATTTCTGGAATATAAAATCTTTTTCTGGTATTCCTTTTGTTCTGCTTGTCATTTGTGATAATCAATTCAAGGATTTGTTGTTGGGGGGAAAAAACAACAACAATAATAATCTCAAAGACGATCATGTTCCAAATTTAAAAAGCTAAATTTCAGTATAACTTGCGTCATCCATGAACCATTAAAAGTCCCCGACAATTTTAAATTTGTCTAAATGTTTTCCTCACCTTGACTTAGTACCAGTAATAAGTGCTGACATCATTAGCTACTTTCTATACCAATATAATTAAGAAGAGTTCATACGTGTATTATGCGACAATGTATACAATGTAAATGATAAGGTTATTATAAGTCAAAGAGGAGTTCTGCGGACGTAAGCAAGTTGCGGATCTCCGAGATGACTTCTAATATCCGTAATCGTTTGCAGCAGCGGATGCGTTGCTCATGATCAATATCCAACTTTTTATTATGACATCAGAGCTCACCAATTATAAGTGATGACATCAGAACTGCACAGATATTATTTTGTAAATGAATATAACGCGCCTTCCTGTCCTTTTGTAAAGGTTTCTTGCCGTTCTAAGATGTCTTGTTTGTTCTCTTGCTCCAATATTTATTTGTTGTATGTTCTGCTTGTGTACACTTGACTGTTGATCGTCTTGTAAATAAACGACGATGATGATCTATGTATTGGCTTACTTGTGTATTATACACTTATACACGACAGGTCGAAAAGACGTTACGCAAGGCTGTGCAAATGGATAATCTTTGGTAGAAAAGGAACTTTCTGAAGATGTAGATGTACCCTTTGATTTACTATTGTATTTACTTGCTCCTCTGGCTGATCTATTACATTATTATAATTTTTAATGGCTTCTTATATTACTATGTGTCCTGTTACTTGCAGTTACCAAGACCCAGGGCGATTTTGTTTGTCTAATTTCCCCGGCAGCCCACATGTATTGCCGATGCGGTAGTAGCTGTTACAGTCAGTACACCGGGACCTTATCAATCAACATTTTAATGGCTATAGTAAGTCAAGTGTGACCTAACCAGCGATTCTCTTGTTGAGATTAGGTAACCCTGCTATTAAACTCAGATACAGCATCAAAAGTCAGCGTGGGTATAGTAGTTATTTTTTTACAGGCGTTAGCCGCAGAGAGCTGGTTGCAGTCAGAAAACACCTCTTCTGCAGATCTGAATGCCTATTGCTCTAACGAACTATATAATCACACACACACACTGCTGCACGCCTTAAACACATGGCTCCCCATATATCTTTATGTGCTTCTGGTGCTACAGCCATAAGTTCTCAGACATTAAAGCTCTGCAAAGAACCCCTGAATCGACAGGACTTATTTAACTAGGAAAGATGGGGGGGGGTGTTTACCTATATATATATATATATATATATATATATATATATATATTTATTTATTTATTTTATTAGTGGGCAATTTAATCCTCCATGAAAATCAAAGTCTCTTTTGTCGTCTTTTTTTTTGGTGTCCTGCCTTATAAAGGGGCACGTCTCGCGTCTTAAAAGGAGGTGATGAATAAAGTTTCTTTTGTTCGACAGATCTGCTTGTAATAGGAACATTAGGATATATGTTAGGTAAACTTTATAGGGACGTTGGAGAACTGAAGATGCGTCGTTAGCTGTAGGTCGCTAATGTCTTATCGGTTTAGTGCCGCGCAAACACGGGGAGACCATACAAACGCCACACATGTAGGGCCCTGGTCGGAATCAGACTCATAATCCCAGCGCTGTGAGGCAGCAATGCTAACCACTTGGCCATCATACATGCTTCATAGAATATTATATATATATATAGATAGATAGATAGATATACAGATAAGTAGATAGATGGATGTAGATATGTGTGTGTGTATATATATATATATATATATATATATATATATATATATATATATATATATATATATATATATATATATATATATATATACCCGCACTCTGTATATCCCACAATGTATACGGTATCAGCTGCATGGTAATATAAATGCCCACATATGTATACAAAACAAAAAGTCAATTGTTGTCAACGCTTATCCTTCACACAGTATATCTGTGTGTGTCTAGCAAGATGAAAACATGAGGTATTAGTTCATATTTTGATCAAAACATTTAAGCCTGCATCCCAACGTCAAGGGCACCTCATTATGAGCAGATCCTACACTGACCTATATGCTTTAAACACCATTAAAATGTGTGTGTGTGTGTATATATATATATATATATATATATATATATATATATATATATATATATATATATACACATACACACACACACACGGCAATGGATATACGTACAAATAAATGTGTGTGTGTGTGTGTGTGCATGATATATATATATATATATATATATATATATATATATATATATATATTGCAATCATCTGTGATTTCTTATGCAAAATTCCAGTGATACCATTGTTAATATATACTGTCCTTTTTGATGTTACTCTTTGTAATGATTCGGTGACCAGGAATTCCTATCCCTGCCCTTACAGACCCTAACAAAGGGTGAAAATTATGTGTCAGCACAGACCTATGTAATAATTTAAAAACCCAGGGGGGGTAAAGAATTGACAAAGGGCTACAATGTAAATGACATTTCCCAAAAGTCTGTTCTCCATACAGGAGCATCTTATTTGCATTCTGTCCCTAGAGAAAGATCTTCGTCATTCTATTAATTTTTTTTTTTTCTGTGTTTTTTTAACTACTTGCAAACCTTTATCTAAGCACAGAACTAGAGGTTAGGTTGCTCTAAACCGTTGCAAAATGATTGTTTTCGATTTTTTTGTCTATATTTATTTTTATAATGTTGTTTTTGGCTTTTCATGTTGATACAATGTGACAGTTTATAGAGAAAATAAATGTTTTAATTGCACGAAGCAAGTGGGTTGATCCCATCTGAAAAGCATTAGCTGTAATTGTGCAGGGATTTGTTGAAGAGCGTCTGCACACGTCGGGGGCACGGAACGCAAACAGTTGGGAAGTGGGAGCCCCCCAGTCCCACCTCGGAACGGAGCTGTACGGTGAAAGGATTCAGCAGGTGTACCCAGCCTGACGCGGGCTCGTTGGTTCCTTTCCAACTCAGTCTGTGTGTGAGCGCAGCTACTGGGTAGAGAGCGAGAGAAAGGCTCCCAGAGGAAGCAGTGACTTAAACCAGAGGAGGTAGATATGAGGATCTATATTAATCAGGGTGCTTTCAAAGCTAACAGCACTGTGCTGCTACCACAGGGACAGCCGATCCTGATTACTGTAGTCTAACACAGATGATTCCACGTTACTCTGTGTGTCACAATTTGCTGGTGTCGCTAAACCACAAAGTTCCCATTTTCTTATATTAGGTATAACAGTAAATTCAGTTTTCTTTGTCACTGTGACGTTCCACTGCAGTGCTGTTAAGATGTAAAGTTTAAGGGGCTTATTTAAGACAAGTTAAACCGTGCATGATACTCATACATTCTAGTCAAATCAAGCTACTTAAGGTGTTAAAAAGGCTCTTGTCATGCATTTGGGCCTAGCCCAGGCCTCCTCAGGGGAAGAGCGTTACTTCCCGACACAAGCGCCCTTTTTTAACGTGGTTTTGTCCACATGTCACCACCTCATCATTTTTCTCCATCCCCTCATCCTTCATCTTCATCGCCACATCCTTCATCAAGCTACTTAAGGTGTTAAAAACTCCCCACTGTCACCCCCGGCAACCACCAACCACTCCCAACTGTCACTTCTCCTTCAAGAAATATATAGGTCAGTGTATAACTCTGCCCAGCAGGTGGCGCTGCAGCTTGGTTTTTTTTTTTTCACACACGCCACTAGGCATTTATATAGTAGATTATTTTTAAGTATGTCGCAACCATGGCAGATGACATTTCGGGGGCAATTTACTACAGAAGTCATGTAGGGACAGCCATCCGTTAAGAGTCTGTCTAAGTGATCACTTTATTCCAATGAAGACTCCAGGTTCTGATCAGGAGTCTTTACTGGTCGTTCGTGACCTCAGGTCACGCCTGCGCAGTTGTCGTCTGCTTTACACAACGCATGGGAGAGCAGCGTCGCTGCCGGAGAGGGATTCTAAGATCCCTGTACCACAATGCTCTACCCATAGGATTGAATGGCTGGCGCTGTCTTCAGATGGCGTTGGCCATCGGGGTCAAGCGCCGAAAAGCTAAGTAGCTTAATAAAATTGGCCAAACCGCAGTCCCCAATGAGCATCATGGGGAAAGTTGGATTGCGCTGTACTTTGCCTAATGCAGGAGAGATCTCCGATATCTCCAGCATTAGTTTAAAAAAAGAAAGATAGAATTTTACTTAAAAGCCATTTCTGCATGTTTAGGGCTTCTCCTAACTGAGATCACAACATGACAGTAAGCTAGAGCCACATCTAAACCTTCAGGCACGGCATAGTATGTCAGCTCAGAGGACATGGGGTGTCAATGGCAAATGACACAATATTTGTGCATACCGATAGACTATGGATTATCCTAAATTATTTCTTAGGTTTCCCCAGACTGTAATCCAGAATGATTTGCTAACCTGCCTCCCTAGGTCTTAATTAGATTAAAATGATGCACTTTGGAATAACTAATGGTCCCATGATTCTCAGAATTCCGTGCAGAGTTTTCCGCTTTTCTGGAAGCTGATTGGTTGAGCCTAGAGGATCATGGGAACTGATGCCCCAGTTGAGCTGAAGACCTCTTGAACCAAGTAGTTCCAGGGTTTAGGACCCCTATGGCCCTGTAACTACCTGCGAGGAGAGCAAAACATGAATTCTTGTTTGAGTATCATCCTTTTAGCCTTTTCAAATGTTCAGAAGTATATTTCAGCAGTTCCAGTGCACACATCTCTGGCACCCAAAGGGTTAGTGGATCAGATCTATGTGTGAAACAAGGGGGTATCACTGAATATAGAATAAAAAAAAATGTGAGAGAGGGTTTTTCCCTTTACTGAATTCCCACCGTCTACAAATATACACTAAGTGCAAAAATGATTGACAGTTCCGTATAGAAAAAAAAAGTAAAGCTTTTATAAAATGCCAGAGGTGAACAATCCAGGAGACTGCTGACTCTCCCGCGTTAGCCAAACAATGAGAGAATTTATAAAACAACAGGGTTATTTGTGTGGGTTTTACAAGAAGCTCTAAAATGATGATAATTATAGCATGTTCTGCCTATAACTAAGCTCGGCACGGTAGGGTCAGACATAATTGAGAGACTCCCTTGCCTCCATGCCCAGCGGAGTTTAGGCAGGTAGAAATCAGCCACAGTTTCTCCTAATGTGTCTTCGCTCGTAGAAGCCAGAAATTCCAGCATGGATAGTTTTATTTTAAACTTTAATAATAATAAAAAAAAAAAAAATTAAAGGGACATTTAGGCGGTAACGGTACATTTTTATATACCCTGACTGTTACTTTGACAACATTGTTTTTCTTTAATGGAAAACCATGCAACAATGTGCAACATCTCTACCCAATTCTCAGCACTTTGCTGCTTTTACCAACTTGGGCAATACAAAAAAATTGTGAAAATGAATCATTGCGACGTCTGTGACCAACATAACTCATTGTGTCTCTGCACATTGGAGACATTGTGGTCTCAAAACTCTTTTTTGAGGAATTTGTTACCACTTTCCTTATTCTAATTAATTGCTTAATTTGTTTTAGCAGAAGATAATTTATTCAGATCAGGGTACGGCGCTAACCCAGGTGCTGGTGGTAACTAGAACTATTACTCTCACAGGTTACGGAAACTAACACAACATTTGTATGATGCTGTGATTAGCGAGTATTGCCGCTTCTAGCGCAATTGGTCGCTGACCATAGTTCACTTGAGTACTATTCATTTCCTAAATATTAGTAGACCTGGTACCTGACAATAACCTATACCTACCTCCTAACCCTAGCAAACCTGACATAACCTCAGCCCGGCTATCATACACAACCTAAACCTACCTATAGCCCAACTTGAGGCTAACTCAACCAACCCTCCCGCAGCCAAGCTTTAAACACCCTCCCTTGACATTCAAAGCCTATCGCACCCAACCCCCCTTCCCCACCGGCATAGACAAGCTATAACCTTCCTTAAACAGCTGAAAACAAGTATGTACACCAAAGCTCTAATCTAGCCAATAACCCGTTATTGCCAAGCTCAAACTATCCACCTGCAGCCAAATCATATCCCCCCACATTGCCAAACCTACCCCCTCCCCTCCCTTAGGCTAGTTGTTACCTCTCCCCTGCAGCTGAAACCTAACCACCGCTAGCAGAAACCAGTGGCCTATTCATATATTCCGACTCGCAGCCAGTCCTCAAGCTCCTGGAACGCCACCAGCCAATCCAAAACTCTCTGCTCCAAATCACATTGCCAAACCTACCCCCCCTCCCCTAGGCTAGTTGTTACCTCTGCCCTGCAGCTGAAACCTAACCACCGCTAGTAGAAACCTAACTTACCCCAGTGGCTTATTCATATATTCCGACTTGCAGCCAATCCTCAAGCTCCTGGAAAGCCACCAGCCAATCCAAAACTCTCTGCTCCAAACCACTTCTCATCCAATGACAAGCAATTGTTGAAATTATCTCATTATTATATTTCGAGAAATTATCCAGGCAACAGATTTGTCGCTTCATTATTCGATGTAACAGCAAAGTAGCAACATTAAATATATATATGGTCAGAAGTATCTTTGCATTTCAATACAATAATTTGTTTTATAATTTTCAATACTTTTTTTGTACCTTCTACTTGCATTGTTTGTAGTCTATTTACAATTCTACAGTATATCGTTAAAATTCTCCCACAAAATATAGATTAGGATTAGAAATATAAAGTACCTTTAGAATTTGTACAGAACGAAAAGAGACATTAATCATTAAATTTACTTGCAATTTAAGTATAACGTTTACCAATATACTGAGTAACCTCAACATGTATCATTTGCCCAAACCGTTTAACCTAGTAATTCGTTTTCTAAACTCCCCTTCCTAATAGAAGGCTTACATTTAAAGAAGTCTCTTATACGTTGTTTCTAAGCCTGCATACACGACGGCTTCACAGGGGTACAATTGTGTACTGTAATTTTTTGCTGCAAGCGATGCAAAGGCCATCAATGGACGCTCATTCCCATGCACTCTGACCGTGGCTGGATTAAGACCTATCCAGATGCTCTGTGAAATTATGTAACAAAAAAATCCATCAAATATATGTCATTGCTGTCATGTTTCTAAAAAAAAATAAAGATCCCTGATTTTTTATTTTTTTTAACTAGGGTGTGCAGTGCCTTTTATATTTTCTGCAATGTCTCTATAAAACATACAGGTATCAATTATTCAGCACTGAAAATGTCAAACTCATTTCTTTGCATGTTTTCCACTAAATAATTTGCAAATGGTCGAATTTAATCCTTAGATACTAACTGCACAGCGCCCCCGGTGGCTATGTCAGGAACAATGACATTGCCTGTCTGTACAAAATTAAAATCTTTATTTATAATAACATCCCGAGCCATGACAAAGCTATTAAATGCCCATTTTCTAAAACACCGTAATGCTCTTCTTTTGTTCCATAACAAAAAAAAAATATAAGCAAGGTTTCGTTATAAAGCAATTGATAATAATTTGTACACTTATTATTGTTTTAATTTAAACATGCAATGTGATACAATTTAACAACATCCCCTGTTTTATTTTGTTCCATGTTCATCTCAAGTAATTCATAGGTGGAATTAATTTGGTGGACAAGGAAAAATGATTATTATTGCCTGGTATTAATTTGATATGACGCCTCCATTTTGTTATATATAATGATCCTCTCTTAACTTTTTGTGCTTACAGGTTTCTGACGAGCTGGTGGATGAGAAAATGTGCATTGGAAACAACCAATCGGGATCGGGGAACTGGCTTAAATTTATCCGAATTGCTTGTTCCTGTGATGAACAAAATCTAGCTATCTGTCATCTGAATGACCAGGTAAGAAGATGCGTTTGCATAGCTGAAATATTGCAGATTTTGATAAAATGCTTTGCCTATTGTTGGACTGTGATATACAATGTCTGCTAGTATGTGACGTTGTTGTCTATCCGCCAACTTTATAGTGTGTAATAATATTTTATGTGTAGCTCTCACCATTCCAGGTAAAAAATCAGGACAAAAACTGGCCACTATTTATCCCGCCATAAGCGTAAGGTTTTAAAGAGGCTATACCCCAAACTAACTAACGGCTAACCCTTTGACAGCTAAAAATCAGGACTATTTGTAGCATGTTTAAGTGTCATATATTCTTTAGTCATTTGAAATCCAATTCAGTATCCCTTCGTAACTTCCCCAAAAAATATTCTACAATTTTGTTTTGGGTGGAATTGAATAAGATCACGTACAAAATAAAGTTGTCAATGTGCCATTGGTTGGATCCTCCGCGGTCCTGGTCTCTGCCAAAATCCTCTCTCCTCTTACCTCTCAGAGGGCCAGGTTCAAGTAGTCGACAAGGTGTCAATGCCCCTCCCCCAAGAACTTTTTATTTGAACGCATTTATGATACATTCCCGGTGCTTAAACATATGTTGTACATCTATGTATATGAATACGTGTGTCATGCTTCTTACACGTGACGGGTTCAGTTATGTCTGAATGGAGGAGGAGGGTAATGATGAGAAGCTACAACATGCTCCTGTCTGTTAGGTTTAAACAGGGAAACGGACACTGCTCTATGGAATCAGTAAAACGTCCCCTATTTCCAGGGACAGTGCCAGATTTTAAACATTAGTCCCTGGAAATGTCCCTATATTTGAGTGAGTACAATTCCTCCTTTTTCTGTATACTGAATGCAACCTTCCCCATCTATTCTATGTGCTGGCTGCAGATGGAGACTACAACTCCCATCATCACCACTCAGTTGATAACGATGATTGAGGATACGGTTTAGCTGTAAATGGATAACCCAGAGATACCATTTCTGGACTCCCGAGTAATTATCTTGCCCTATAGGCACTGTAGTTCATAATGTAACAATCGAAGACTGCTTGTCCAATGCTTCTCGCCCCCAGGGCGTTGGATCAGGGTACCCATTATGGCTGCGGCCAGGTGGAACGGCCGCGCACTGTAATTTGTAGCGAGACCACATCTCATTTCATGCTGGTCATCAAAATGCTTTGACACTGAGACGGATTTTTTTGATCTTTGCTGACCGGAGCCTCCGTCAGACCACTCAATCACTTTGATTAAACCCCAAGTGCTCGTTCAAAGGCGCACAGACCAAATCACACACGTAATTACTATCCCCAGCTGATGATTGGCATCTTTCCTTTGGTCACGTACGGTATGATCAGGAAGCCGTTACTGGTAGCTTAACAAAAGGTTCTACGCAATGGATGCCCAACTGTTTTTTACCATTTATATTTAAAATTCCATTCCTATTTAACATGTATATTAGCAATCATTTACCATGGCAGGAAACCTTCAGGTGCGGGTCTGAAAGAGACTATTAATATCCGTCAAGAGGCCATTGAAACATTACTTTTTACTTTTTGTTTTCTATACTAAATTTTAGCAAAACACCCGGACTTACACTTTTTTTTGGGGGTGTTTTTATCAAAGAAAAAGTACATCTCATATAGATGAAGTATGTTACAATTAGTAGCACAAAGAAGAAGCAGGTTACACGTTCTGTTGTATTTTATGTTTCTCTTTTTATTTGTTTGTGTTCTTGAAAGCTTTAATATGGTATTATTTTTATCTCATGCATTTTTCAAAATATTATTGTTGTTGTTTTTTAGTGTTTGGAAAATATGTTCTGTTTTGTAAAAATGTCTGATGTTTTATAAGCGTTTTGGATGCAGCAATTGAGCGAAGAAGGCGATAGTAGTTGGCGTGGAATGCTTGTCCTCCTAAAAATTCATACTCCCATGTATTTAGTTTAAGGTAATTAGTTTGATTTGATGCTGTTCTCCCCTTGACATAAAAAAATAAGCAAAGTGCGGCACTTATAGAATAAGAAAACTTAATCTTGTGTGAGTCTTCTAGTTATCTGCCTATTAAAAAGAAGTTTTACACATGATAATAAAGCAGAAATAGAATTTCATACATAGTTTCATCATATAGTGGTACTATATATACTGTATGTATATATGTTTATATATGTGTGTGTATATATATATTTTATATATATATATATATATGAGTGAAAGTCCATACATGTTGTCGTTAAAGGATAATTTCACCCACAACTGAAAAATCAGTTTTTGCTGGAATATGTTAAAGAAAGTCCAGTATCAAAAGATTAGTTGCTTGTTGTCCAGCGTTTCACAGAATTTGGCGGGTCGACTGGTCACTATTCCGCTCGCTCCCACTTGATCTAGCTGGGCAGCTTGTTGTCAATGGACATAGAAGATGGAGGAGAGCAGGGCCATCTTTTCCATTGGGCACGATGGGCAGCTGCCTGGGGGCCCCACAGGCAAAGGGGCCCCATATGCAGGGCTCTTAATGAGAATAAATAATCCTGCAAAAGAAAAAAACCTGCAAAAAAAAACCTACAAGGGTCACTGAGCAATTACATCTATCTATCTCTATCTCTATATATCTATATCTGTATCTATCAATCTATCTATCTATATATATATATATATGTAGGGGGCCCAGTGCAGTGCTTTGCCCAGGGGCCCATAATGTTGTTAAGATGGCCCTGGAGGAGAGTGTGGCAGACACTGAAGGACTATCCTTGTTCCAGCCGACCTAAACTTGTTCCCAAACCGCTGATGACACAGCGCCAGTGGGAGTGAGCAGGAACGAACCACATGCGCATGGGTGCGCACAAGTTGCCAGGAGACCCATTGACATGCTTGCCGGACCTCAGAGAAGTAATCTTTCGGCAGCAGGTTTTACTTGCAATATGTCACTGGCCTACCAACCTTGAGTGGAATAATTATTTAGTAAAGTATATAAAGTGTTTATAATGGTCCAAACTCCTAAAAACACCCTATATGGCCCCCACCAACACCACCAGCGTCACATGCGATCAACGTTTTTTATGTTGTCACCCTCTCGACTTATTTATTTAGTGTACTTAATACAAAGCGCAAGACACGTTGGTGTTAGAAGTGGGTGTCTCAATAGCCTGCGCAGCGCACATTAAGGTACACGCCTACTCTTCCCTTTCAGGAGACGTGGCGTAAACCCCCTGAAGAGGCGATTGTGCAAAAGTGGAAATGTTACATCACAGTCCGACCTCCAATTATGGTCTTTCCTCTAAAATACTGCTTGGTTTAGTCCCGTTCCTAGTTTATATTAATCTTGAGATTGAGGGGCCATCGGGACTTAAACCATTACGTAACCATTAAACGACTGTTTTGTGTGCTTTAAGCTTCATTTTACACTGGGTAACGTGGGCTTTGAAATGTGCTCTTCCACCAAAGTGCAACTTATTGGTGCTCATTAACAATATAGGACAGAATCGTATCTCTGATCGATTACAAAATGTAATCTCGTTGTTGCACCGCTCTGCAGAACTAGGTGCGTCTGCTCCGTACTTTGCTAGGAACGCCCTCACTCATTCTGGAACTATGGAAGAAATTAGCCTGGCATGTGTACAGTATTTGTACGTATGTGGTCTATTTCACAAGCCTCTCACAAGTCGATAAGTCCACTTGTGACACCTTCTAAGAAAAGAAAAAATAGAGTCTTAGATTTTTTACTTCAGTCCCGTTATAAAAACAAGGTGTTTCTACCAGGAGGGCTGCTGTAGTGGGATCACTTGGCCCAAAGACCTGCTTCCTAATTGCAAGACTGAAAAAAAAAACATTGACCACAATCATAGATCCTGGTTTCTGGCTGAATGGAGATTGATGTTGGTCCTTTTTTCCCCCTGGTAAGAACAGAAGACAGTTGTAGTGGAGAACTGACAGTGATGGATAGATAGTGGTTTGTCCGAGCTGCGGAATAAGTTTCCCTTTGTGTAGGAACAGCAGTGGAGGCTCTTATTAGCCAAATAGACGGGGCAAATTGAAGAACTGCCTTTTGCATAAAATAACTAACTTGATATTTAAGAAAATATAGTTCTTGCGTTTAATAGAAAATTACATAATGGCTGTCTTGGTGCCAAGTTAAAAACAAAGCGTCTAACAGTAAATTAGAGGGTCCCTCCAGGACTTCACACTCCTGGAATCTACATTTTATGGGCTTTATTTCAGTCTAAATCTTCTGTCCGTCTCCACGCACATAAAACACAATAAAATACCTACGGTAATTGCATTAAATACATCCCCAAGCAACATATAAAATATGTCCTAACATACACTCGCAACAAATGTACTGTGCTACTGCCTGTGTGAGAGTCATGAATGTGTAGCGTCTGTGTTGGCTGTCCATCTCTACCACTTCCTGTCTGCTCCATTTTGACTGGATGACATCATTCTGGCTAACAGGAAGTGGCCACATGGCCCTCCTGACCAAGTCAATCCATTTTGCACTTGAACTAGCCATTTAACGTTATTCTGTCATTCAGTCTCAACGTTCTGGATCTCACAAGCTCTTATAGAAAAACTTCAGCTGAAAATTATTATTAGCTCACGTTCCTCTACTCCATAAAACGGGTAGAACTCTGGAGGAAACCCCAACATTCCGAGAGAACATTCTCTTGGTTCCAGAGTTGACAAATGGGAACAGTGGAAACTGAAATCATGCTGTGTCAGTTTGTAAGACAAGTCCTGATTGGACAAAACTGCAGCTCTGCCCAATCACCAGCGGCATTATAAATTGACTCAACCTGACTTCAGGATCCCCCTTCTGTTTGTCAGCAAGGGGAGAAGAAACATTAGAGCACCAGTGTTAGTTCTCCTGGATTAAGGGGAACTCTAACATGGACCTCCAGAGTCTTGCTAGTTGGTAGTAAGGGGATATTCGCTAAGAAATCATTTTCAGTAACAATAACAACTTGAATTATTAGTGTGGCACATAGATTCCATCAGGACCCATGGCTCATTTTGCAATTCCTAAATTAATTTTCCTTGTAATGATTTTTTCGTATATTCGTAAAATATGACTTAGGCATGTCTACAAAATGAATGATAAAAATTACTTTATTTGTTGGTCGTATGCAATAATATTTATGAAGGCAGGATGGTGACGGGGAACATTTTTTCTTTTGGGTGGGGGGGGGGGGGGCGGGGGTTGTATCCCAGAGATTCTGTACCTGATGAATTTCTACATAGACTCAGACATAAGACATAATTGCTTTGATCTTAACCGGCCCATTCACTCTAACCATTTGTTACATAAACAACTCAAATTCCCCTATAGGAAAAATGTTAATTTCTAATAAACTCATTAAGCAATTCAAAGAATAATAATAAACATCATTATGGATATAAATATCGGCAGATATCTCGGGATATTTTTTTCGCTACCATCCGTCTGCGTTGCTCCAAATTGGCCAATTGGTATCACTTGAGAGAAAGGAGACAGAAGTTGTCTGGTTGATTTGTTCTGCGCTCACGTCGTCCAGATAGACAATCACCTCTTCCTGTGTTTAATCATTGCCAGCGACTAATTTGTATAATCAGAATAAAGCAAATACCTAAGAATAGCAACAGATATAAGTGGAGCTCCATAGGCCCAACAGGGGAGAAAAGCTAAAATAAAAAAGCCACAGATATGTCATTGACGTCTCATCCACACTCGGCTCCTCTCTCACAGCGATGGAAGCTCTTAGGTCATCCCAGCTGGTTAAATAAAAGAAGACCCTCTGTGTAATGAGAGGCAGACAATAGTGATTGATAACCACAAGCTTCGGACACTTGAAAGGAAACGATCCACAGAAAGAACTTCAAGGTTACGGGATGCACTTAATTCTGCAGGCAGCTGATTATGACAATCTGTAGGCTAATATGAATGGGGATAATGTAAATTGCTTTATTTGCAATTATCACCAGGGTGGTAAAAAGCATTTCCTTTTCTTTTTGGAACACAGGACTGAAAGGTCAACCGCACTCAATTATGTATTATTGAAAGGTGTCTTGGGTTACTATATTATCCTACAGCCGAAGTTAGAAAGAAGGAACAGCAGAATTCTGTTCTGACCCATGTAAAATGCCAAAAAAACACTTGTGTGTATATATTCAAAAATGCATATTTAGTAAAAGTTATTTTGTTTTTTTTGCTTGGTCGAATATGTTTGCACTAATAAGTGCCGTAGCAAAAGTATCATCATCATTTATTTATATAACGCCACAAATTCCGCAGCGCTGTACAGATAATATTTGTCACTCCCATCCATCCCTGCCCCAATGGAGCTTACACTCTAATTACGTAACTCACACACACAGACTAGGGTCATTTTGATATCACAAATAAACCTACCAGTATGTTTTTGGGGTTTGGGAGGAAATCTGAGCACCCGGAGGAAACCCACGCAAACACGGGGAGAACATACAAACTCCTCACAGATAAGGGCATGGTCGGAAATCGAACTCACAAAGTCACGATCTCTAAAACCTCAACTGTAGGTTATTCCAAGGTTTTCTTATTTTATTCAAAATGTAAGACAAACCCTGACTACACTCAACCCCAACAGCCCCGTCTCCAGATAAGTGTTTATTCCAATCCTGAACGAACACCTGTAAATATCCAGTTCTATGAGATGAATGAGGAAATCTCTGGCACCCAAACTTCAGTCACTGTCTATCAGCCAAGAGGAATCTGCTAATCTCTGCTAACGAGCAACATTATTTTACCCACTAAGAATTTAAAACAACTGCCAAGAGAATATTTCATCACAATAAACATCTACTCTTATATTACTAAAAGTTTTATTTGAGAGTTTAAAGTACGTTCAGCTCAAGTCTGGCAAATGCCCTTCGGAATAGGGTAACTTGGTTGGTCAAGGGACATCTTAATCCTAGATGAAATCCTTTGATTTGTGCAGTGGCTTTTACAAAGCTATTTACGTTTTTAAAATGACATGATGCCTATTTAAAACTATCCTAAAAAAGATTAAATCAATAAATTAAATTAGATGTTAATAAAAAATATTTTCTCTGATTTAAGAACATTTCTGGAATTTTAGTGCCTTTGAATGTACCTTCCAATATTATTAATCTAACTGTGGCATCTGATCCAAATTGAGTAATATCACACTAAAACATACAAATAATTTTCAGAACTGTCTGTATACAGTGTAATAAAATTGTATTATGATCATGTCCAGTGGTCAGGTCATGTTGGGGTGTAGTGTCCTATGTCTGTATACAGTATAATAGTCTGTATACAGTGTAATAGAATTGTATTATGATCATGCCCAGTGGTCCGGTCATGTTGGAGGTGTAGTGTCCTATGTCTATATAGTGTAATAGAATTGTATTATGATCATGTCCAGTGATTAGGTCATGTTGGAGGTGTAGTGTCCTATGTCTATATAGTGTAATAGAATTGTATTATGATCATGTCCAGTGAATAGAATTGTATTATGATCATGCCCAGTGGTCAGGTCATGTTGGAGGTGTAGTGTCCTATGTCTATATATAGTGTAATAGAATTGTATTATAATCACATCCAGTGATCAGGTCATGTTGGAGTTGTAGTGTCCTATGTCTATATAGAGTGTAATAGAATTGTATTATGATCATGTCCAGTGGTCAGGTCATGTTGGGGGTGTAGTGTCCTATGTCTGTATACAGTATAATAGAATTGTATTATGATCATGTCCAGTGGTCAGGTCATGTTGGGGGTGTAGTGTCCTATGTCTGTATACAGTGTAATAGAATTATATTATTATCATGTCCAGTGGTCAGGTCATGTCAGGGGTGTAGTGTCCTATGTCTGTATACAGTATAATAGAATTGTATTATGATCATGTCCAGTGGTCAGGTCATGTTGGGGGTGTAGTGTCCTATGTCTGTATACAGTGTAATATAATTATATTATTATCATGTCCAGTGGTCAGGTCATGTTGGGGGTGTAGTGTCCTATGTCTGTATACAGTATAATAGAATTGTATTATGATCATGTCCAGTGGTCAGGTCATGTTGGGGGTGTAGTGTCCTATGTCTGTATACAGTGTAATAGAATTGTATTATGATCATGTCCAGTGGTCAGGTCATGTTGGGGGTGTAGTGTCCTATGTCTGTATACAGTATAATAGAATTGTATTATGATAATGTCCAGTGGTCAGGTCATGTTGGGGGTGTAGTGTCCTATGTCTGTATACAGTATAATAGAATTGTATTATGATCATGTCCAGTGGTCAGGTCATGTTGGGGGTGTAGTGTCCTATGTCTGTATACAGTGTAATAGAATTGTATTATGATCATGCCCAGTGGTCAGGTCATGTTGGAGGTGTAGTGTCCTATGTCTATATATAGTGTAATAGAATTGTATTATAATCACATCCAGTGATCAGGTCATGTTGGAGTTGTAGTGTCCTATGTCTATATAGAGTGTAATAGAATTGTATTATGATCATGTCCAGTGGTCAGGTCATGTTGGGGGTGTAGTGTCCTATGTCTGTATACAGTGTAATAGAATTGTATTATGATCATGTCCAGTGGTCAGGTCATGTTGGAGGTGTAGTGTCCTATGTCTATATAGAGTGTAATAGAATTATATTATTATCATGTCCAGTGGTCAGGTCATGTTGGAGGTGTAGTGTCCTATGTCTGTATACAGTGTAATAGAATTATATTATTATCATGTCCAGTGGTCAGGTCATGTTGGGGGTGTAGTGTCCTATGTCTGTATACAGTGTAATAGAATTGTATTATGATCATGTCCAGCGGTCAGGTCATGTCGGGGGTGTAGTGTCCTATGTCTGTATACAGTGTAATAGAATTGTATTATGATCATGTCCAGTGGTCAGGATGATTATTTCCTATTATTTATCATTATTGGTGCATTCTTTAGATCATGATGGACTGTTATATACATTTTTTCAGTCCCGTCCACCTACACTACACGGAACATATGTTCTGCCATGACAGCTGTCTGCTGTGTTTAGTTTTTCACATTGAGGTCTGACCTCTCTGGGTGTTTACTCAACGAGTTACCTGTGGGTTTGTGGTGAGTTCACTGTGCACAAACCTTGTGAATAATCTCCGCCTGCCTCCTGTGGTTAGTGCAGCGTTACTAGGAGGTGTTACACCAGTGTCAGAGAGAACTTGTTTGTCTCTATCACCTGTGGTGTGTGGAGGGAACAAACGTGTGATTCTCAAAGGGCAAAGACATATTTCTCATTTACGGTTTCAATTTCATTTAATATTAAAAGTGATTATTGTTATTAAAAAATGTGTTGTCTGCAGATCTTTAATAAAAGACTCCTCTCAATGAGGTTCCTTTACAGCTGCTATAATAATGTGGACCTGTTTTAATTTTGTTCACCTTGCTTGTCCCTATTTTTGTCCCTGTTTTGCACGTTCCGCTGCACTGTTCATTGCCGCGGGCGCCTTCCAAATAAATAATCACATTAGTAATAATAGTTCAAGCTTTTAAACAAACCCAGGCCACAAATAATTGTCATTATTATGTTCCAATCTAAAGATTGTTAGATACCATCAGTCTCTGGAAATAAACAAATACTTTTGCTGTAAACAAGCGATGGAATTGTTACAATTTTACAAGTAAGCACATTTTAATGAGAATTGTTAAATACGAATAAGTTCCCACAGTTAATGTATCGCATGATCTCACTTTTACCAAGACCTGTAAAACCACTTCTTACCAACCTGTGTTTTCACTTTTACAGTACGAGCTTCACACGTTGCCCTGGTAGATTTGTCACCAAGTTGTGATGATTTTTGTTTCTACAAAGTTTTCATCAGTTGCAAGAAGGAGTTTCCTTTTAGCCCTCATCGTGTTTATCGCACATCTAGATTTTGCCGTCTTAAAGGAGATTGATCACTGAAATTTTTTTTTTTTTGCAAATATTAAACAGTCCATCCCCCAAGTATAAGAAGGGCAGGGGTCTGTACTGTCAGGGGGTGATGACCCCATTAGGGCACATCTACAATGGCCCATTCTGTGCTTCTTATGCACACAGACTCTTCCTGTGTTGAGAACGCTGATTGGTCACATACCTCCCAATAATTTTAAAGGGCTAGATCAAAACCCCACCCACATTGTTCCTAAACCACACCTCTGACCTGTATCAGGTGCAGCAGCCACAACTACTTTCTAATAGGACACACCCCTTTGTGGGGGATCTGAAAATTGGTACTGTTGGGATTTTCTCGACACATGACCGTACTCCTAGAATTTGAGAGTCTACTGGACATTCCCGGAGAGTAGGCTAGTATATACGCATGATAAGTCCCTCTTTATCGGACTCACTAAATTTCCAAATTGTCATGATGGATAGGGCCACTGAAGAATTAAAGATGGCTACCCTGGTCCACTTCTGTTTAGCCTTCGTTCTAGCTAATGATGGGACTCAACCAGCAAATGGCATAGAAAGAAAATATTATCCCTACGTCTTCTAATAAAGCAGCCATGTTATGCTTTTCGCAAACCACATATTGTCCTGCTGTTGGGAAGAATAAAACACCACCTGTGTCAATGTACGTGCTGTGGAGGCAGCCATTTTGTGAACTGAACCCACGTGACCAAGAATACAGCCTATCCATTCACTAGGGGCCAGTGACTCGTGGTCATTTGTCACCAAGTGTCGCGAAGATGTCACCAGCTTCTTGTGTGTCGATTGGCTGCTTCCTGGTGCATTTTTAGTCAAGCGCAAAATGGCTGCCACCACAGTGCGCAAGTAACAGCTTAATTGTGACTAGTATGAGACGGACCATCCACCTCTCTCAAGTAGATAAAACTGATGACCGCAGTAATAAAACTATAACCTGTGAGGCGCAGATTACCTATCGGGGATATCCTTGTTGTTGTGCCATAAAGTGTTACCGTTGATTTTACCAGAACCTATCTGTAATTTGAATCAGATATTAAGAGCGACACAATCATATTTACAAGAGCTCGTGTGAAGTCATTTCTCTACAACAGTCGCTGGTAACACAATGCAAGTGATTTGTTAAACGCTCATTACACAAGCTTTCTGCACCAGCACAGATGAAAATATATATATATATATATATAATTTTCCAAGTAATTAGAACAAAGGAAAGTACATTGGGACCCTAGGAGCAGCTTCCACCTCTTCCCCTCTCTGTTCAGAGCTGAGCGGCCCGGTCTTTTACCTAGATGTCTGGACGCACTCTGCAATGAGCTGACAGGAAGTGAAGCCTTTTGTTAGAAACAATTCAATATCCACGTACTTCATAAGACTGGTGAGAATTCTCACTAGCTGGCTCAACAATAAATTACAAGACTTTGACACACAAAAAAAGGGGGCATTATTTTTTGGTAGAATTATAATTTAATATTTAACATTTAAGCATAATTTAACCAGATATTACCCTATTAAAAAAAAAAATAATAATCACGTATATGTATATATTAAAAAATTAAGCCCATGGGTGCTTTATTGTGCATCAAGATTAGGATGATAGGTCCGGTCCTTGGCAAGGCAGAAGGGGGTATTGTCTTTAATTTGGAACCCCTGGAACAAAAATGTGATTTGTCTCAGTGCCAGGCCTATATTTTTAATAGCGTTTTAATTTTGTATGTCATTATTTGAGGCTTTCTGTAAATAAACATATTTTTACGTTGCAGGCTACCGCTTTTTAGTGTATGTTTGGACCCATTGTTTCCAATTCCTTGAGGGATAGTATTAGAGTTTTGGGTAACTGGTACCGTACCTGGTGCGTGAGATTACCTGCTATAATAATGTGTTCTGTGTTACTGTTAGGAAACACAATAAAATGCGTTTGAAATAAACAAACACACAAAATTAAACAGTTCTTTGTTACAATTTTTATTCTATATCTACCCATTATTGTTTTACTTCTGTGCACAATATATACGGGTATTATTATTATCTGTTATTCATAAGACGCCACAAGGGTTCCGCAGTGCCGTATATAGGGTACACTGGTATAAAGGTGTGCTATAAAATAAATAAATATATATATATATATATATATATATATATATATATATATATATATATGTATGTATGTAGTTAGCAGTTTTGTAGGCTGTCTTCTGTATTTCTGTAATTAATGAAGGCTAGAGAAAAAGTCATATATCCAAACCTTTTCATACGCTCTCCATATTAACGTCTCCCCGTATTCTAATCATTGTAACGATGGGTTTTGACGCAAGATGCGATTTTGTTTTTGTTTTTTTTCGTTAGGCCATTTTTATATTTTTTATTTTTTTATTTTTTTTTCAGTTTTCTCCCATCCCTGTGGTTGCAGAGTGCGGGTCGTTTACACAATGCAGAGTTTATTGTTTCACACAAGTAGTTTGCAATCTGCATTAGGGAAACACAGCTAAGCATTAGGCTGGCTGTACTGGGTTATATACCGAAAAAAAAAAAAAAATTAACCTGATTCTGGAAAGTGCTTCAGCAAACATAGGGGACATTTTCAAACCTAAATAAATCAATTAACATTAAAACCTTTTCCTTTGTTTGTACAGATGACAGGAGAAACGTGAAATCTATAAGATAACACAATACCATTTGCAATCCTTTTATTATTAGACAATTGAATGAAATTATATTACACCAATAAAGTAACGTATTAAGTGTCCTCCGCTCACCGCCACCATATCCCAGAAACCGTGAAATTATATTAACCAAACCCATCTTTTGGATATATATATTCTGCTTTTTATTTACAAATCATTTGAGCATGCTAATGAACAGAACAAACGAACATTAGATTTTACAGTGGGGTGAACACGATATAACTATTAAAGGTGTTTACTTATATTTTATACAATTGAATTAGCCTTTATTTAAAACCTCATGGATTGGCCGCTAGATGTGAGGACAATTAATGGTTCCACCGTAGCATTATAAAAAAAAAAGAACAATTACATTTGTTAATATGTACATTAAGAAACATACATTTTTATATTGTGTGTTATTTGTTGGTAGACTATAATAAAATTAAAAATAAATTAACAGTGTATTATGAAGCATTATATATAAAGTGTTATATATATACAAATAAAGCATTCTGGTTTATCTGTCTGTCAAATGTCATGTTCATTGCTTTCTGAATTCTGTTGTTTTCGTATAAAGGGACATTTGAAAAAAAACTTAATTGTTATATTTTATTCAGCTATAAATTAAACATGCCTTGTAGTCTATATAAATGACGATCACAAATGTATATGTGAACAGTTGTATCTAGTATTTTAGTTAGATTGATTTCTAATTTTATGTTCTGTTTTGGGGGACTGGTCTTAAATTGCTTGATCAGCCCAAAACAAAATATTATAATTAAATATTTCAGGTACCTGCTCACAGCCTCTCATAAATAAGATACTGCAAGCTTACAATGTGGCTAAAGATCTCCGTTTATTTGCATTGTGGGTTTTAATAAACCACAGAAAACTAATGTAATTATATTGTATTTTTTTTTTTATTAAAAAAAATTCTTGATTTCCTCTGCAATGTTCTTTAATCGAAAATTTGCTGTTCACACCACTTTTTGTGAGAGTGCAAATTCTTTAAACAAAGGGAGGAGAGGATAATGGAAATATTTGCCACCTTAAGGCCCTTAAAGAGCTATTTTATTAGGTGAGATTTTTTATATTAAAAAAAAAATAACTTATTTAAATGCATTGTTAGCTAGGGACCAGGGGTCTAGCTCTTTATACCAATGCTCGCCAGTTTGCACAAGACATGTACAAAAAAATAATTAAAAAAAAAAAAATGCATCAACAGTTTGCAAACTTGGATTGTGTGCAAGAGAGGAAGAGAGGAAACTTCTTCCCTCTCATGATTTGCAGCTTATTGTAGCCTCTGATACAGACATAATGTTGGGAGGGTCTCTAGAGAGATGAGATTAGGGGGAGTGTCTGAGGCTGGGATCTCAGGCCATTGAGAGTCGGATAATCTGCTATGAAACCCCACCTCAGGAGAGATAACGTGATGATGCAGAATACTAGGATAGTTCAGGGGGGACTATCTTCAGGCCTGGCACACACACACACACACACACATACACACATGCACAACATAGGCACACACACATGCACACAGACAGCCTGACCCTGTGTCCTGTGTATGTGTGTGTGTGTGTTTGTCACTAATGCATGAAGGATGGTGTTTGCAACGAACTCCACAGATACTGCCCTAGTAGCTGACTGGAAGGCTATTGACACAAGCCAAGAATTGGTGCACCTTACACAGAGGAAAAAGGTTAGATGCATTTATTGTGTGTGTTTGTGTTCCGTCACTTTTCCACCTTTTTGTTGCATTTCTCTCCCCCACTATCTCGTATTTTGCTGCTTAAACTTGAGAAAGTTGTGGCGTTGACTTTCCATAGGCTTGTCCTTGTTTCCATAGAGTATTATTGTTGCTATTTTATTATTAGTGGGTTGTTTTTTTTTCTTGCATTAGACTTTGTTTCCAAGATGTGTAAAAAAAATATATATGAAGTTGCATTGAATAACTATGGTTAAAAAAATGAGCATGCAGTAAGAAATACAACGATGTGTAGGCTCCGTAGGTGCCATAGGGGTAATGTGTGGGTAGAGGGCGCCCCCCAGTGGACACAGCGTCCGGGACGGTGCATGTACGTTCAATGCAAAAAAAACCTACTTAGAAGTAGGGTCATCTTGTTCTTTAAATAACATGAAATATAAGTAGCCGGTATTTAGGAATATTTTATTTCTATAAAGGTGTCCAAAATAATCTCCCCCGTCTGTTATTTGGCTGCGGTTGGTATTCAATGCATAGTGCACAGTATACTATAAACGCAGAAGGAATATGGTGTATAGTGGAATGCAGACAGACCTTTATATTTTGCATATTTCAGAAACAAACAGAACAATATCCCTGTTTTTATTTGCATATTATTTTGCTATGTTGACAGCTGAAAAATTGGAAACATTGTAATATAGAAATTGCTGAGGTCAGATGATTTGCAGCTGCAGAATATTACTGTATTTATTTTTGTTTTCTTGTATAGGAAGCTTGCATTTACTTATTTGCACAGTGCTAAATGTTATCCATTAAAACAAGCATGTCTAATTAAAAATAGTAGCTTCTAAAACACATATTAATTGAGTGCATGAAAACACTGTTTTCATGGATAGATGTAGTTCTGTTGGAGCTTTACGTATAACCGTAAGGTAACGTGGTCGTGATATGTTCATAAATAGGATTGTTAGCTGACACGATATTGCAATAGTTTTTCTTTTTTAGAATACTTTATTGTTGAGAGATTTTCCATTCCTTGTACAGAAGCAGTAATGTAGCAGGACAATGTCCCATGAACTAGAGAACGATTTGACCTCAACCAAACGGGTCATTTGTAGCATTTTAATCAACAAAAGATACTTAAATAATTTAAAATATGCCAACTAAGCCTAAGTATTTTCATTAGGATGACACATTTCAGTAGAAAACAGACAGCACCTTTGAATAGTAAAGACGTTAGTTGAACAGAATCATATTAGACATTATTTACAGTCATAAGCAATATTCATTTTAAAAAAAGAAATCCTGTTCTTTCAAAAGAGTGGAAATCCACTTATATCATGTTTATTTCCAAATTTAAATTGTCTGCATTAAAACGTCAAATTTAATGATTACTCTGCTCCTGGTATTAACATTATATATATATATATATATATATATATATATATATATATATATATATATATATATATATATATATATATATGTAGCTGAAGAAATATTTTTGTTTTAAAAAATAATTTCTAACGCATGCTTTCAATATCCATAATCTTTAGAATGCTTTATTTAGTAAATATCAGTGTCTGTTATAAATTTCCCAAGGGTTAAAGCAAATATATATGGCTTGTCCATTCATTTTGATATGTCATTCTGTCATTATACGTCTGCCTGGTTATAGATTATTAATGTTATCATGGCTATTAGGAATATTCAGCAACAATTTAGTTATGCATTAATAAAAAATTTTGCTGGACTAAAAAAAAAAAAAGAAATGGACTTTTGGACATAATGTTTGGAAGCTGCACAGTGTTGATCCTTTGCTGTATACAATATGTTACATTTTTACTATAAATTAAATATAAAAAAATAAATAAATGGCTGAGAGGTGACGGTTAGGGGACAGCAGGAGTGTGTTACATTGCATAAGGAATGCTTTTGATAGTTTGGCGTTATTAAAAGCCTCATTAAAAGCCTCTTGTGCTACCAATGATTCGATCAGATGGAGCAATGAATGAGTTTATGGGGAGGCTGGAGATTGTGCTGAGTTTACGTAAAAAAAATGTAACAAGTTTAGGCAAATGAGGGCTTTCATGTGATAATATTAGGAATGTCTCCTTTCTGCACCAGCTACAAATTAATTAGAATTTTTCTTGACTACTTTTAGGATTGTTGGATCACTTATCCCCCTCTATTCGTACCACTTTTGTTGACGGAATACCCTCTAATATCTAAATATTTTTTTCACTGTATACTTCGTAGTGCAAGTAAAAATATACAACACGTATCCCCTTTATGTCTTTCATATGTTGAATACATATCCCCTCCGATTTTGTTTGTGTATGTTCTATTTCTTTTGCTAATACAGTAAACGGTTATTTTTAGTTAAATCTATCAGCCCCTCGAGTCTGCCTGAGGTACCCCCTGGGGCTGGGTGGGGGGGGGGGAACACATTACAGCGTTTGAGAAACCCCAGACGTAGACACGACCCCCCCCCCCCTCCAAATAACTATTAATGCACTTTTATATATTAGCAGAACTCCTAGGTTATGAAAGGCTCATACATCTTATAAAGCGCTCCGTTTCCAATCAGTAAGCATTGTTGCCGTGCCCTTGGTTTTGTTTTCCTCTTCTTGTTTGTTGAATAGAATAGACTTGTTATTTTTATAAACTCCGCAGAGCTCTATATAAAAAAAAAATTCTCTCTCCCCCCCCCCCCCCCCCCCGAGCACGTGTTTTGAGTGTGGTCAAATCAACAAACTGGCTGTAGCCCAATAACTTTTACAAAGTATTAATTCCATATAGTGTTTTATGTAGTTCTTATATATATATTTTTTTTATATTTTTGTTTTGTTTTGTTGTTGATGGTGTTTATGGCTGTTTGGAGTATTGGTTACCGTTTTGAGTTCATGTCCAGCATCCGAGGGGTTAATTAAAGCCCAGGCAGCCCCTTATTTGCAATGTACCGTGGCTGTTAGACACGCAGCAGGGCCATCTTTTCCATTGGGCATGATGGGCAGCTGCCCGGGGGGCCCCATGGGGCAAGGGGGCCCCATAGGCACGGCTCTTAATGAGAATAAATAATCCTGCAAAAGAAAAATAACCTGCAAAAAAAACCTACAAGGGTCACTGAGCAAGTACATCTATCTATCTCTATCTCTATATATCTATATCTGTATCTGTATACATCTATATATCTATATCTATATATAGGGGCCCCGGTGCACTGCTTTGCCCGGGGGCCCATAATGTTGTTAAGATGGCCCTGACACGCATACAGTCCGCAGCGTAGACTCTCTCCGTGCATTGGTAATAATTTCACACCTGCTAGGGATATCATACAGTATTTTCAAGTATTAGTTTGACAGATCTATGAAACACATGAAATTCTCGGGTGTTACGGGGGGATCGTGATTAACCCTTTGGGGCAGCTCGGTCCTGTTGACAGATTCCAATTGTTCTACTAGATTTGTTTAGGGTATAAGAGAGGGGGGGGGGGTGGGGAGGGTTATTTTGTGCTGCAGCGAACAGTCTAAAAAAATGTTACCTGAACGAATGATACAGGCAGGTGTAAGAGGTGTTAATTACATCAGCGTATTATTCCACTAAAGGCGTAAAATGTACGTCAAATCCAGCGCTGGCGCGGCCAATCAACGTCCATCCGTGCTGAGAGACAGCAAAGTGTGTGTGGCTTTTATCGCAAGGCGTTTTATATCAACGAAAAGAAAAGTGATAACAAAAAATAAAATAAAAAGGGGAATTAATAATAAAAAAACAAACAAAAAAAAAAAAACAATAGAAATCTGTCACAGGCTAGAAGTAAAAACAACAAACACAGTTTTGTAAAAACATCAAATAAAAATAATATTTAGAGGAATAGAGCTTTTTATTAGATTGTTATATTACAATATTTTGTTCTCTGGGGGTTTTCTTTTATTTGTAGACGTTGCCTAATAGTCGTCTTGTTTGTGTGCGTTTTATTTTTCATATTACCCAGCTGCTGTTGCCAGCAGAGATTTAGGTACTTTACGCTTTTATTATTATTATTAATATTATTATTAGAGAGTTTTTATGTCATTGTTTGCCTTCTGAATGTGTACATACGAGTGGGGCTTACTAGAAGTACAAAACCTGCCATTTTTAGAGCTTTTATTATTATTTTTTTAACAAGCATCATCTGGTTCTCAGTTGATTTGCCACAGTTGTTAGCCACTAAGCAAATGTATTAAAACCACTAAGGATTCCTCTGGAACACATGAAACTGTACTTTAATCTGAGCTGTAACGTCGTTGGAAAGATCCTGTCATTGCCAAAATGCTATTTGTTTTCCTCCTCTGTTCTACGTTCCTGTGAATGCGTTACAGCTTCTGTCAGTCATAAGCGCGTTGCAATTTATTGACATAAAAAAAAAATGATTGCAGTTGCCCCGTGACCCCCTCCCTGTTCCCACATTTAATGTTAAAGAGCAGCCTGCGCCGTTTAAGATTCAATGGTTTTGCTACGGGTATTCCTGTTTATGCTAACGCCATAACTGGAATATCGCCCAAAGTCGAGCCTTGCCAGGAATTGCTTCCCGCTACGCGTTGCTCTGACTTGTATACCCAACCATTAAAAATTTCAACACTCAATTTTGAGCTATATGTATTGCTTTAACCCATGCGAAAAATGCCCTATGTATCCAGCATGCGTTTAATGTTCTCCAAAAAGACTTATTACTGGCTCAGATCTGCAAGTGATAGAGCTATGAATGCCTATTATTTAGTTCAGAAATTCCAGAACTGATGCCTATATTGTACATGGTTATATTTTTATGTTTTATGCTTGTGTGATTGGTAAATTTGCACGGCAAATAATTTTTATACGTAATCCAGAATGATGTGTCTCCCATGTATCCGTGAATATACTTAAGTGCATGTGTTGTCTCTCTAACCTCCATTTCTTTGTATCTTTCTTTTTTCACTACAGCTGTTTTATAAAGTTATTAAAGACATTGAGCCCGGAGAAGAATTGTTGGTTTATATGAAGGAGGGGAATTTTTCCCTGGGAAGCATGCCCCCAAATATAGAAGGTAAGCTCTTTGCTCACGTCACCACTTATAGACACGGTATAGCCGACAAGGTTTAAGCTACTAATATTGCAAATCATCATCAGTCAACTCAACCGTAGATGACAAACAAATCAACGTTTGGGTCTCCCATTAAAGAAAAATGGTGCTCAATACAAATAACACATCCTAAGCTTAAAATACAGGCACTATGTCAGTGAGATGGGTAAGCGTAGGTTGTCTACGTCTATAGCGCATAGACGTTGCCAGTGTGAAATTTTGACCCTCAAGTACATTTTTTATTTTTAATGAAAATTGTTAGCAAAAATATATTTGTAAGTGTTAGTGGCCTGTATAGCTACTTATTATTTGCTTTGCTTGTTCTGAGTCCTCCTAGTAAGCTTTAAATCTTGTATAGTTTGAGTGTTAGGTCAGGAGATTGTCTAGAACCTGCAGAACATTGATTATTAAACAGGTGCTTTGTGCTGGGGAGATGCTTGTAGGGACGTGACTCTCATATGTGCATGTATTGGGGACAGTCTGTAACACGGATTATCAGTTATTGTCTCACTACCTTATATTTAAATCATTATATAGGTGCAAATTGTTCTTAATTAACAGAAACAGTAATAGTTTTAAAAGAATACTGAAAATGCCTATCTCTAGTTCTGCAAGTTGGATGTAATTCTCGGAGGGTAATTTGTATTAAAGAGCGATTTTTGCATCTCGCCGATATACGGTGACTTTGACTGCTAAATTTAAAACGGCAATGTGTTTAAAGGCAAGATTTACCTTTAAACTCATTGCCGTTTTAAATTTAGCTGTCAAAGGCTATTTGCAAAAATCGTTCTTTAATATATTTACCCAGCTGGTCTCTGTTCTTCCTCTCTATATTTTGTATGTTATAAAAGAATTGTTCACATTCAGATGATTTGTTCATTTGCGTGTATGGATTGCTTTCTCTTCATGGTATCCTGTGAACTTCAGCAGTGACTTTATATTATCCAGGCAAAGATTACTGTTTTGTTGCCTCAGATGCCATGCAGAGGTATTCTCTAATGTATCCGGGGCATATAGTAAAGCAGGTCAGTGTTTTATACATTAGCAACAGTTATCAGCAACTTATCTCATAAAGCCTTTGCTGAGAAGCACAGAAGGAAGCCATGAAGAGAGCAGAGAGATGGCGGCCTAATAAATAGATGTCATCTGAAGACGGACTCGTTGTTTAAGACATTTTTAAAGGAAATGTTTAAAACATGATAAGAATATGATTTACTTGCCTAGTAATTGTCATGTTGTGCAGACTGGTATGTAGTATGTAGTATCTGCAGCAAAGTGTCCATGTAAAGTGTGTGGACTACAATGACCAGTGGTGTTACTGGGGATCTGATTAGTAGTCAGATGATTAAAGGTTCCCACACATGCAACCCTTCCCGCAGCTAGGATACCCTTCCCTTACACGCAGCTCTTCCCTTACACGCAGCTTTTCCCTTACGCGCAGCCCTTCACACACATACATCCCTTCCCTTACATGCAGCCCTTCACACACATGCATCCATTCCCTTATATGCATTCTTTCCCTTATATGCATCCCTTCCCTTATATGCATCCCTTCCCTTACATGCAGCCCTTCACACACATGCATCCCTTCCCTTACATGAATCCCTTCCCTTACATGCAACCCTTCACACACATGCATCCATTCCCTTACATGCATCCATTCCCTTACATGCATCCCTTCCCTTACATGCAGCCCCTCAAACACATACATCCCTTCCCTTACATGAATCCCTTCCCTTACATGCAGCCCTTCACACACATGCATCCATTCCCTTACATGCATCCCTTCCCTTACACGCAGCTCCTCACACACATACATGGATCCCTTCCCTTACATGCAGCTCTTCACACACATGTATACATTCCCTTACACGCAGCCCTTCACACACATGCATCCATTTCCTTACACGCATCCCTTCCCTTACACGCAGCCCCTCACACACATACATCCCTTCCCTTACATGGATCCCTTCCCTTACATGCAGCCCTTCACACACATGCATCCCTTCCCTTACACGCAGCCCCTCACACACATACATGGATCCCTTCCCTTACATGCAGCCCTTCACACACATGTATCCATTCCCTTACACGCAGCCCTTCACACACATGTATCCATTCCCTTACGTGCATCCATTCCCTTACACGCAGCCCTTCCCACAAATGTAGTAGTTCTCTGTAATAATAGATAAAGACCCTCTTGGAGATTGTAACACAACAGGTCAGTGCAGCTCTTTTATATTTTGATAGAAAGATCTTTTAACAAACCACCTGGTTGTTGGCGTTTTGTACACACGCAAAACGATCTAAATCTGATAAACCTGATCGTGTGCACGTGATACATAAAAGACATTGTCTCACTGTGATCATTCCATTTGCCCCCACACACGGTGACGCAATGGGACAATCCTCTTTCAGAACAAATCTTTTTGATTTAGGATTTCTTTTTTGCACCACTTACATAGTAATATCTATGTGAATATGATTGTATTGTGAGAGAACATCCTCCCTATGACCGAGGTGGTCACTTGTCAGTGTGCACTTTATATCTATGTTCACCCACCATGTGGTTTACCATAAGGGGCTCCTATGTCTGCTCCCCCTGAGCGATCTAATAAAGCTTGGTGAAAATAAGTGTGGCATAAAGGCTTCAACCTAAGTAGGTGCTTGTAGAAGCTGGTCCACCACTACAGCGCCACCTAGTGCCCAAAATAGTCTTAACATGCCAGTCCACAAGCTCCCATGCACAGTCACTGAGGACAGTATCCCAGCTATAGCCACCTCCAGAACACCATGGATTCATTATAAGTAGAATGAACAGTTTCTTGGTGGAACCGGCGGCTCGGCAGAGGTGCGACATTCCAGCAGTATAATCTTTCTGTTCTACGTTTGCTTCCCCATTCTGCTCTATAGTTGTAAATTTGAATTTTGCAGAATTTATAATCTATGAACAGCCCTGGGGGCGACGGTCCATTCATGTGTGATGTGGTCAGCAATTACATTCGTCTGTAATTGTAAGATTCCATCCACAAAGGTTGAGGTCAGCTACAATCTTTCACACTCCAGCCTTGCAGTTAGCATTGACTTTGTATTGGTGGGAGACAAAGGGTTAAGAATGGCCACATTACTGGGAAAAGTTTGTGGACACTTTGGTAAATATTTGACTGTCACTGGTGAACAATCCGATCTGTGTGTACAAGAGTACGAATATAACTTGTGTTTATGGCACTGTGTACAGAGACGGAACCAATCAAGGGCTGTAGGACTGTTTACAATATAATTATCTACCTGACGGTGGCTGTCCATTAAAGGATAAGTGTACATTTACAACTTACGTATTATATTTAACCGTTTATTGGATACACTCTACTAAAGAGTGTATCTAACTCCTACCTCTCCAGTAATGTTTCCATTTTTTTCACGCATGCAGTCCTTATAGTGACACATACTTGACATCACCATAGCTACACAGTGGTTATGTCCATTACATTAATAATTACATTACATGAAAGCTACATGGTACAATAATATGCTGTATGGATGGAGAAATTTCGTCCGCCTGGTGGCCATAAGTGGTACTGCACAATTTTATTTATTTAAATGTATAACTTTGTCTAACAATACTGTCCTGGCTGGGGAAGGGGGGGGTGTTTGTCAAGGTAGCTCTGGTTTTTCATAAGTCAGTGAAGCAAATTAAGATACTTAACCAAACTGTCTCATTTTGTGCCGTTTTCAATTCATTATCTCCTGTTCCACATTAGGCACTCGATGCAAGACAACTAGTACCCCTTCATAGAAACACAGCACCCGTTAGTGTTACAGTAGGCGCTGGTTCCCTGCAGCCAGTTGTATGATGTGTAATTGTGATGGACAAAAGGGTGTTTCCGAACACAACACTTTACCCTGCTCCATATAGTAAAATGTAACTTCATGGCTTCCAATAGATACAATATTTTTGAAAGGGAAGTTGAAAAGTCAGTTTTGACCCCTCTATGATATAAATTAGTTGCTTCTCAGGTAATTGGCCTAAATTTTGAAGCAGAGTCTGACAAAATTGCCTTAATAGTTACAGACAGGGCACGATGCAGAATTGTGGGAAATTGAAAGCTAAATACTATGCGATGCAATAGTATTTAAATCTTGTAACATTTACTCACTGCTATATAAAAGATCACGGGGTAAATGTGTCAAGCTGAGAGTTTTCCTGCGGGTTCAGATTCTAGTTATCATTTATTTAGTACATTCTACAAAATGACAGCTAGAATCTGATTGGTTGCTATAGGCAACATCTCCACTTTTCAAACCCGCTGGAAAACTCTCAGCTTGATACATTTACCCCCATGTATATTGTCAGAAGAATCCTTGATATGTGTGTCTCTGCAAGCTGTTGTCCTCTGTTATCAGTGATATTTAGGTACTTTCAGCAGGATTAAAGACAGAAAGTTTTATGATTAAGAAAAAATGTATATATACCAAGTTATGTTTTAGTTTAATGTAGAAGTGTATTGTACACATTACGGCATGTAATATAATGACAAATCTTACTACAGAGAGTGACTGATCCCTCCCTAGGGCTCAGGTGCACCCCTTGTACCCATGTAGACACCCCCCTAAAAATCTGGGACAACTCACACGATCAGTCCCAGATTTTAACATTAGCCAAGCAGGTCTATGAATAAAGGTAACGGAAGGTGTAATTTGTCATGAATTAGAGATTTGCATCACGTCTACAGCCTAGTTCTTTGTAAAACATTTCGTAAAGAACCCTTTAAACACTTTTTAAAGTCTCGAAGCCTAATTTAGCTTATAGAACTCTCAGCCAGCGTGCAAATAAAAATGTTTCCTTTTACAAAGAAACTGACGAAATTTAATCTGGTCCCCTCTGCTCCTACCCAGAAAAATGCCAACTTGTAAGTTGATTTTTTTTTTTTTATTATTATTATTTTTTAATGCAAATGTACCAGGGGCACAATAATTCCATATCGAGCGGACCGCTATTTTTTTTCCCCACCTAACAAATTCTACTTTACCCGGTTAAACTGTAAATTACGCATGAAAGCAAATGCACAAAATAAAAACCGTTCTGCACGAAGATAATTATCGTCGAAATCTTCTATGCCAACCCCAGCCAAAAGCACTAGACCCCTTATCTCTGCTGGAATTTTGAGTAGGGTTCTTGAACTCCTTTGAGACTTTATTCTGGTAGATTAGCATGTAGATGCCATATAATTGCTTTTCCCCCTTGGTTTTTTTGAAAGCCATTAGGAGCTGATTTATTTTTCAGTTACATTCCTGTATTGTACAGAGTGTTGCTGATGGAACTCTAGATAGACCGTTGTTGCGACCACGGATTTATAAACAAGGCAGAAAACTGGCCGTTTTTTGTATTTTTTTTTTGTTCTGTGTTTTGGTTTTTTTTTCCAGCCAGATATTTAAGGACTTAACCTGCTTCTTTCGGTCTGAAGTTTTCATTGTGCTTCAAAGAATCGCTTTCTGAATGGGCTTAGGTACCATAAAATGAACTGGAGCTGCATGAAACCCAGGAACATAGAATTTCAGAAATGCATTTTCCCGCATCATCTTAATCTCCAGTCCTTAAACTGGTTTGAGGAAGTCTGTGCAATTAGTTGATTCATTTAGTGGAACCTAGTTGGGATAGCTATTTGAAAGTTTTCTTTGCTGTGTTCTTTGTTTTCATGTAAGGTGAAACCGACATTCCTTATGTTGCTCTTCTGTGTGTTGTTGTTGTTGTTGTTTTGTTTTTTGAAGTATTTGTTGTCGGTGGGATATTGGCAAAGAACGGATCTTCCACGTGTCCCGATTTTCCAAAATTAGTCCTATTTTTATGACACTATTTTCTTTTCTCTTTCAATGCTTGGAAAATGCCGAACTGAAGATTGAGGTGATGAAGTGGTCACCTAAAAGTTAATAGATCACTTCAGAGCCCTTTTAATAACAATTATGTCCCATGACTTTTGGGACAACTGTGCCCAAGAGACAAAGAGCTTATTGAACTTGCAGTGTAGAAAAGGGGGATTAAAGTGAAACCATCTTGGAGAATATAAACAGAATTCATTCCCTTATTCTTAACGTGTTTGCATCAAATTTCAATAATCGGGTCCGAAAACATGATTGGAATACCAACCGGTTTCTGCCCAGTACCGCGCCATTCTCAGGGTGTCACAGACAGGATAGGGCTTTCAGCGCTGTAAAGATGGCTTCTTTGTCATGTGACTGCCAAAATGTCATCTGACAGTCACATGACATGATCCAATTCATATAACTATATTGCCATTAGGAGCTTGGTAGAGTTCAGTGTCATCTAGTTATAACCATATAATACAAAAAAGTAAAACATCATAGACATGCATTCTCATGTCACATCACTGGGAATCACAATATATATTAGCTATAGAAATGTGATATATTCAGTTGCCTTCTATAATAATATCCCACTCCTCCGGTCAGCCATAATATGTTCAGTTAGTAGCACGTGTTTTGGAGACTGAATAAAGAACACACAGAATGTCATGAAAGCCTGAGCGTTTCCAGAGACAAACCCATCTAAGGACAAATTGATCGTTCAGAGTTACCCTGACATTCTACTGTAGCTCTATTAAAATGTACGGTATTACCTCCCGATCCCGTTACAGACAGCTGAAGCACCTACCACATGTTTAAGACTGTGTCCTGGTGGGATCTGATACAGATAAAGAAAAATCTGAAATTTCTGGCCCTGCTCCTTAATCCACAACGTGGATTTCTGCAGATCAGGTCTGCAAGACTGTCAGTCACTCCCTGCTTGCTCAGAATGATGCAATATAAGGGAATCGCCTCCTTGTTAACGTGGCAGCTGCCGCAAAGGGGTAGGAGAACATAGTGCATATATTTAGTTCAGTATAACAATTCGGTTATATTATCCAACATAGTAATACAGTCTATGATACATATGCACCCCCTGTGCTGTAGACCATACACAGACCACCTGTGGCTCCGGAATATAGAAGACGCACCGTATCTCACCTGTTTATATTGACATCAGAGAACCCACTTTACAGTTTGTGGCATCATCTAAAAGTTTATTCACGTTTGTCAAATATAAGCAAGGGCACGACTTTGCGGAATAACACAGGGGGCAGATAGATCAGTTGTAATTCTCTGTCATGCTGAGACTTGTTGTTCCACAACAGCCGGAGCGCCACAGGTTGGCTAAGCCGTACGAATGCATATAGAGTTATATGGTCAATTAGTCTACAGTTAATAACGTCTCATCAACCAATCACAATACTGTTATTACAAATTTACATTTCATTAACATTTTTTAAAAAATGCAAAAGCAATACTTGTTATAAATATGGTTTCTTTTGTCTATTACACATCGCACGCAACAATTTTTGCAATATAACGTTCATATGTGGCAGGGTGGATTCATACCACAGACGTCCTAACCCTCAACCATCTTCCATGAAGTATGCGCCATACAACTCGTTGGACTAGATGCGAAGCTGTTATGAATAGTTATTCACTGCACAATAGAGTCGCTTCCAGTTTCCCAGCTTCCTAATTTAACTCAAGTGACCACATAAGGGTCGAAATTCACATTATTGTGCATTATATTGGACATCCTGTAGGGAAGTAATAGCCGGCCAGACAAACAGAATTGCTGATGTCCCTTTCCTTTGTAGCTAAATGAATGTTTGGTGTAAAATGGGATGCTTTATACATAAATGCAAGTACTTGTTGTATACTGACAGTATGATACCTCCATAGGGTAAATTTAGCAAAACAAGAATTATAGATTATACTTATAGTACGGTGCACGTTATGGGGCTTATATGTATAAAATAAAAACTAAAATCGGCATGTTATACTGTTTTATTAAATAAGCCCCACAGTGTTTATGCGTTTGTTGTATTCAGTATAGTTTTTGTGTTTGTCTGTGTTGAAGTCTTTATGGTTATTTGCATGAATACACGATCCCGGAGTCTTGGATCTTTAATCTATCACATGCCCCTCATAACTCCACACCCCAAGGCCACGGGAATCCAACGCAGCATTTAAATACCATGTAGCTGGGTACGATGCTGAAATGTTGCTATCACAACTTTCCCAGTGCCAGCACTGAGTGGCACGCTTGCCAGTATCAATAAATCCACACCAAAAAACGTAATTACCGTCTACCTTGGGAGGTAATGAACCCTGCTGCATGCACAGTGTTTGCTCTAAACTGTTTGCATAGGAATGAAAGTTTAATTGCAGAAAGATGTTTTAAGTGCAAAGTAGCTAAATGCCTTAAGAAGCTTCTGTTCCCTCCATCGCTAGGCGGGGGTGGCCGGACAGTCGTGATACTCTTGCAAAACTTGTATTTTTGGAAAATTTACAACTGGGACCCAATTGTTTAACTTGGCATGGTAGTCAGGATGCAGTCTCATAAACCTATTAACAGCTGCCCTTATTTTAATTTGTTTGACCTTGGTGATAATCGTTTATTGTATATATTATGCTATTAATGTTTTCCCACTACGCGTTTTCTTATCTTCAGCGGCAATTGTTGTCTGAGGATTATTTGCCGAACAATGCGAGCTGAGCTTTACGTCTTGTGTCTCATAGTTGCAAGGAACAAAGTTGTAAAACTTGTAGAGATGACTTCAGTGATAAACATAAGTCAAGAAGAGTGACTAGTTGAGATCATAAAATTTACATTTCTTTACTTTTTATATGGCACGAGGGATGCTGGTAGTCTTAAGCCGTTAAAACGGAAAGCAAAGGCACAGATCGAACATGTTTGCGGCTCTCTGCTGTTGGCTTATGGTTTTCTAATTTGTGTTTTTGTTTTTTTGTATTTGTTTTTTGTTTTTTTTTGTTTCCAGAAGAACACACATTTCGCTGTGAAGACTGTGACGAACTTTTCCAGTCCAAGCTAGATTTAAGGCGGCACCAAAAATATGCTTGTAACACAGTCAACCACATTTATGAGTCTCTGAGCGAGGAGATCAAGCAAGAGGGGTTTGAGAATGAACAAGTGCATGAATGCAAAGACTGTGAGCGCCTTTTCCCCAACAAATACAGGTAAGTAGGGCTGGTACTCGCCTTTCAGTGATGGTCATTGCGCCACTTATCAGATATGTTTTGAACTGTCATGGTATAGAGACCCTAAGTTTGGGAACCTTTTTTGAAATATTTTTAGATTTTATGGTTTCATTGATGGATAAGAGAACAATTCTGATATTTATCTGTCTAGACATTTAGGGACATATTCAATTGTCCGCGGGATTGCCGAAAATCCCGCGGTCCGCGCAGGATTACCGTTATTACGGTAATCCTGCGCGGGAAAAACCGTTAATACGAGCTGAAATCCAGCGATAAATTACCGTATTAACGGTAATAGTTTTTCCGCGCTCGAACCCGCGGACAATTGAATACCCCCCTTAATATTTACATCTAGTATTTACCATCTACTGTTTTCACTTTATTTATCTTATTTTTCTACTCAAACTTTGGTGTTAGACAGAGGAGCATGGGAGGATCTATAGTCACTATTTAGGTCATATTCACTTCCACCCTTCTATATGACCCTGTCTCGAGTCACAGTTACTGAGTGCGGATCTTTCACTGTACACATACATACATACATACATACATACATACATTCATTCATTCATTCATACATACATACATACATACATTCATTCATTCATTCATACATACATACATACATACATAGGCCTAGGGAATGGGACTCAATTGATTAGGAGACTAACAGAGAAAAGGTTATTTTATATACTTCCCTTTGCTCTTTACATTTTACTCATCTTGGTGGAACTTGGGTGATGATTGATGCCTGGCGTTTTATCCGTTAACATCTACGGAGCCCTATTGATATCATAGGGTGCGTTAGACTAGTCTGTGTGATTCGGGATAATACCCAACATGACCTGACCACTGGACATGATCATAATACAATTCTATTACACTGTATACAGACATAGGACACTACACCCCCAACATGACCTGACCACTGGGCATGATCATAATACAATTCTATTACACTGTATACAGACATAGGACACTACACCCCCAACATGACCTGACCACTGGGCATGATCATAATACAATTCTATTACACTCTATACAGACATAGGACACTACACCCCCAACATGACCTGACCACTGGACATGGTCATAATACAATTCTATTACACTCTATACAGACATAGGACACTACACCCCCAACATGACCTGACCACTGGACATGGTCATAATACAATTCTATTACACTGTATACAGACATAGGACACTACACCTCCAACATGACCTGACCACTGGACATGATCATAATACAATTCTATTACACTGTATACAGACATAGGACACTACACCCCCAACATGACCTGACCACTGGACATGATCATAATACAATTCTATTACACTGTATACAGACATAGGACACTACACCTCCAACATGACCTGACCACTGGACATGATCATAATACAATTCTATTACACTCTATACAGACATAGGACACTACACCTTCAACATGACCTGACCACTGGACATGATCATCATACAATTCTATTACACTCTATGCAGACATAGGACACTACACCCCCAACATGACCTGACCAGTGGACATGATCATAATACAATTCTATTACACTATATACAGACATAGGACACTACACCTCCAACATGACCTGACCACTGGACATGATCATAATACAATTCTATTACACTGTATACAGACATAGGACACTACACCCCCAACATGACCTGACCACTGGACATGATCATAATACAATTCTATAACACTATATACAGACATAGGAAACTACACCCCCAACATGACCTGACCACTAGGTATGATCATTATACAATTCTATTACACTCTATACAGACATAGGACACTACACCCCCAACATGACCTGACCACTAGATATGATCATTATACAATTCTATTACACTCTATACAGACATAGGACACTACACCCCCAACATGACTTGTTTTGTAGTTGGAAGTATTTCTAAACTATTTACTGTTTCCCACTGTGTCACTCTGCACCTCTCTCCTATACCTTCCTGCTACTTCCACAGCCCATTGTCTGAATGACTTCATCTCATTTCTCAGCATTACTACATGTCTGTAACGTCTGTTTACCATACATTTAAGTTGACCAGAAAGTCATAAGCTGATATAAATGGTCTGATTGTTATAATGCGGTATTATTGTATGTTAGCTGTGTACTTATACGATGAATCCCTTAGAGTACATGGCAAAGTCAGACCCTTTATATTCCTCTAAGTCACTCTGAATAGTACGTTTTTCTTCCTTAATTGTCTCCTCTGTCCAAATCTACTTGACATCTTGACCCCTTGTGTGTTGTTCTAAGTCAGATTATAGACTTTCCTTTTCTGTAGAATAATGACAGGATCCTGTCTACTGTAGGAAAAAAGTGCTTAATGGAAAGGAAGTTTTGTGGTTAACGGACTGAAACTCTTATTGACATTAGTTGTTTTCCGTGTGATTTCTGCGCACCAGTAAATCGCTGTACTGCTTACATGCAATAATCCAGACTTTGCTCTTCATTAAGACTCTCTTGCAGCCCCAATATATGTCAATGTGTTTCAGACATTTAAGGCGCAAATATTTGTTGTTCTATCGGTCCCAATAAGACGTGAACTTTGCCGACCAGGCTTGGCACGCTCCTATCTCATTCGTTTACAATCCCTGTCTTGCTTTGCAGTTTGGAACAACATATGATAATCCATACGGAGGAGCGGGAGTACAAATGTGACCAGTGCCCCAAAGCCTTCAACTGGAAGTCCAACCTGATCCGCCATCAGATGTCACATGACAGCGGCAAGCGATTCGAGTGTGAGAACTGCGTAAAGGTACCGCGGCTAGTTAGTTACCTTTTCTTTTTTTTTTTTCTTTGTCATTGTGATATCCTTCAAAGTGTGACCTCCGGCTGATGTTTGGAATGATCTGTGTCTCACGTATGTCCTTTGCAGAACGAGTCCTGGTTCCCAAGTGATCTTCCTTCCAGATTACCCATATATTTGAACTGCAACAACAACACTGAAGCGGAACCTCACACACCTAAAGTAGACGTCAGTGTTATGACATAGTTACATTTATTGTACCATCACACACGGTCACAAGCGCAAGGTTTCAGGAGGCACGCTGCTTTTTCACTGGTGGTTTCCATGTATCACGTTGACAATCGTTATGAAATCCCTTCCTCTGGTAAAGCCGTGGTAGTGCCGGGAGGACTATATGGGAGCTCCGTTGTTCCGTAGATGTGCGCCACGTTGCTTATGGACAATATCTAAGTTACATTGCAGCTCTCCTCCATTGCACTGATTAGATGATGCCACCATGGCTCTCAAATGGATTTTCCATTCCTACTGCCACGGAGTAAACCTAGGTGGCCTTATCTGCTCAAAGCAACTTGTCCTGCCCCATACACATAACCAAGGTAATATATCTAGAACCATGGTTCCTCTGGTCGGAAGAAGGTCTTTCAATAACTGCAAAAATGTGATTTTATTACATTTTATATTTTGCAGCTTCCCAAAACTTTGCGCATTTGAACTTTAGGTGTGTGCTATATACTTTTTATTATATTTTTTAATTTGAAAAAAAAAAAACTTATTGTATAAAGGTTTCCATTTTCTCAGTGTTAAAATAGTTTGCAAATACTTACATTCTGTGGCGTGGCGGCAAGCCTGTTTTCGGCAACTGTCCACCAATGTTATGTAACAGTGGGTTATAATGCCATTTTACAGGGGAAGATTTTTTCCCAGCAAATTATCGTAAATCTATAGTCTTTTATATAAACCATATAAATGGTAATTGCATTACTTTATATTCATTTTAATTGGGCTAATTGTCCGTTATTGTTAGTCCATGTGCCAGTAAAGCCAGTCCAATTATTTGTAGCCTGTTGAAAAAGCAATTAAACACAAGGCTGTTTGCTAATGATATGTGGGATGGTAGAATCTAGTGGTTAGTTTATATTACTGCTTCCATTGATACAAAAAGACTCTCAGGCCGAGGTTGATCAAACTGCGGTTTTACAATTTGTCATGCGGTTCGATGTGTGGTTCGCAAACCGTGTATTGTATCAAAGCTGAGACGGCTCATCAAATCGCATGACGTAAAACTACCAAAGATCAAACTGCAAACGCAAATGCAAAACTGCATGGAAATATTCAGATATTTTAGACCTGCTTCCGATAGGTGAGATTGAGCAATGTGCAAATAATAAGAGTTTAAAAAAATAACAGATTCAATCCAAATAGTTTGGCCAAAGGACTTCTTCCCCAGGCCAAGCAGTTCAAATTAAATCTATATAAATCGATGTAAATAAATGATAAAAATAATTTTAAAAATTATACCCTCCCCCCCAACAAAAAAAGACTGGTTTCCAGTGTATGCCAGTTAGTAAATCCCAGCCTGATTTTTGTTTTGTTTTTAGTCAATCCAGACATAGTTTTTTGCCCTTGGATCCAATACAGCTCTGTTGCACCCCACGCATTTCGTTCAGTTTTATCTGCAAAGTATTTCTGTATAAGACAGTCTTCTTTATGATTAAATAACTTTAGTGGAATATAAAGCAATGTATTTTGTAAAAGTTTCAGGGGTGTCTTTAATGTACCAATACATTAAAGTTGTTTGAAGTTGGCAACACCCTCTAAACTTAACCGTTGCTTTTACACATCCAAATGGATTCTGTATGAAGTGAAACCTCTTCTCTTCTAAGTATCTGGCACTGGCATTTTGATCTATAGCGAAATGTTGAAGCACATTTCATATCACAGATAAAACTATTATATGTTTATGCTATTGATTAAATGAATGACCTTACGTGTGAGAAGACCAGCTTATGTCTGGCTTTGTCAGCCGTTAGCTTTAATGTTATTGGTCATTAACAGCCAACAGCAGGCAAACCACCGGAATCTCTTCATATAACTTGATGTCTTGTCGCATGGAGGAAATATCACCGTTATTATTTTACTGCCAGTAAATAATATACCATGAAGTCATATAAAGTACTTAAAGGACCCCTTTGTAAGGGAAATAAAAGAGTATCAGGGTATCCATTGATAAGAGAGAGAAATCACAAAAGTGATTACTGATCGATCTAAGTTTACATTGCTTGCAATGAGTAAAATATCTGTATATCAAAATAATCCTAGCACTCCTCCAGTAACCATTGAAATTAAAAGGGCCCTCGGCCTTCAGATTAGCATAATTTATTTGTACATGCCCTTCTGAAACTTTTACAAGAACCACAGCGTTAATTTTTGTAGTTTTCTTCTGTGTTATTTAGTTGTGCTCTTTTTGTGTTGTATTTTATGGGCAATGGAATTAACCAAATTTCCCTATGATATAAACACATGGCTGGAAAGCACAGAATGAGGGCTTACAACTAAAGCAATGTACTTTGTAAAAAAAAAAGCCAGTAAACTAAAGTCATCAGTAGGTGGATGTCTCCTTTACGAAAACCCTTTATAATCATATAATTGAACTTGAGTGTTTTGTCAAGATTCCTTCATTCGCTTAAGTGTAAATCCACAACTGGAGAACTCCCTTTGCAGAAATAAATATTCACATTCTGACCCTTCCGAGTTTGAACTAATGAAAACATCGTCTATAGATCGTTCCCATCTGAGTTATATCTCCGTATTCCAAATAGCCTGTTATTCTAGGGGCAGACGCTTCACCTTGTAGCACGATTTGTCTGCTTGATAAATGGGATTTAAAGAATAACATAAGATTTGGAAGATATTGTTCTCTGCCGTCTATTCTAGGTTATAGTGTATCCCCTTCCATTCTGTGTATTTGATATGTTTCCAACATAACTGTCGGTACATTTTTTTTGTGACTTTGTAAAGTTTCTTTTTTTTTTTTTTGCTCTCTTGTCGCAGGTTTTCACTGACCCCAGCAACCTCCAAAGACACATCCGTTCCCAACACGTTGGAGCCCGGGCACACGCCTGTCCTGACTGTGGCAAGACCTTCGCCACCTCATCAGGGCTCAAGCAACATAAGCACATTCATAGTACTGTCAAACCTTTCATATGTAAGTTGTCTTGCTCGTAACAAGATAAAATCACCCGTCATCCCTAGAATAGTCTCCCAGGTTTTTAAAACTACTTGGCAAATTGAAGGAATGATTGCCACATTGTTTATCTCTTCTTTTCTAACGCACCTGTCCCCAAGGATTAAAGCCTCAATGTTTCTTGCATTTTGGGCAATATTCACACCCATAAGCATTCAACAGAAATAGCTCGGTGCTGGATTTTTACCAGGAAGCTGATTGGACAAACCTTTATTATATAACCCAGGGAGAGAAGAGTTAATTGGGGGGAAAAAAAACATTTTCTATGGAGAAATTATTTAAAACTCGAAACATTTGTTACGTACAAAAAGAGCTGTTAGAGAGACTCCTAAGGAAAAACCACAATACGTGGTCCCTTTTAAGCAGCCTACATTTGGCCAGACAGTGTACTATGCAGAATCGTTAGGCAAAAATATCACTGAATTTCCATCATCCAAACAGAACTCTTTTTAATTTCCTGACTTTATTCAAATACCTGTCTGTTTCTGCTTCCATATCTACATTGATGGTGACCATATTACTTTTTAAACCACTTGTATGCCTGATGAAACTGTCTCCTTCTCTTATGTGCATTAAATGCCTTAGCTGGCTGCCAGCGTGGTAGAGGGAGGGGCGGATATTTTGCTGTTCCTGAAATAAATGCTCAGTATTAATTAATCCCTAGGTCCAGGTTAAAATGGAAAGCACAAGCCGACACAGTGGTTTGATAAAGCGATAGCATTAAGTAAAACTGTGTTTGATGTTTGCCCCGTTCATCATCATCACCATTTATTTATATAGCGCCACTGATTCCGCAGCGCTGTACAGAGAATTCACTCACATCAGTCCCTGCCCCATTGGGGCTTACAGTCTAAGTTCCCTAAGATACACACACACAGACAGAGAGAGACTAGGGTCAATTATTGATAGCAGCCAATGAACCTACTAGTATGTTTTTGGAGTGTGGGAGGAAACCGGAGCACCCAGAGGAAACCCACGCAAAGACGAGGAGAACATACAAACTCCACACAGATAAGGCCATGGTTGAGAATTGAACTCATGACCACACTGCTGTGAGGCAGAAGTGCTAACCACTTAGCAACTGTGCATTAGGAATGCGTACTAAACATACAATTATTGAAAAGGATACTTGATTGAACCCTTGAAGAAACGCTCCGGTGGGTATAGAAGAGGTCCTACATATGGCTAAGGCTCAGTAATCAATATAGACGTCAATAACACTGCTGCATTCTGGGATTTCCGAGGATATTTTTTGTGTGTTTCCTTGCTGTATTCCTATATCCACTCGGTTCGTTTGTTTTTACCCTGTAACTTCTCCTCCATCAAATGTTCATCCATCGTCACGCCTGCAAAATGTTCACGTTAACAGTGCCTCACTTAAAGGGGAACTCCGCATTCCATCAATTCAATTCTCCAGGCAGGTTTGTTTATTTTCTTTTACCATACGATATGGCAACAGGTCTGCAGTGTAGATACAATCACATCTGATACACAGACCGGACCTTATCTAGCATTATACAGAGGGGACAACAAAAATAGAATTCTTTGAAGGTGGAGTTCCCCTTTAAATGTTTTACAACAGCGATATATCCTTATTGGGCTCCGTTGTATAAAAAAAAAATCATTTAATAATTTGCTGTTGCCATGGGACGAAGTGCATTCAGGTGGCCGCAGTTGGAGGGCTCCACAGTCGGCATCCCCGCCGCTGCGTCGTTTTGCAGCGCTGCGAATCCGACGGTTCTCCGGGGAATCTGACAGTCCAGCTGCAGAGTTTTCCAGGATGCCACCCCCAGAAACTACAGACAAGCCAGGTGTGGGCAATGAACCACGTTTAGCCGTCTAGTCTATATACTGGTGCTCACGGGCCAGCCACTGAAAAACCCCATGACATTTCCATTTAAGTAAAAATAAATAAATAAAACAATGGAGTCATCATTTTTCTGCTAGCAAAGTCATTTTTGGGACACGGTACATTGCCAACTTAGAACTTCACAGTGTGTTAATCCCCCGTTCCTCACTGCAGAGCCTGGGCACTGGACCAACAATCGTCATGCTTTTAGACATTGTGCAGTTTCCAGCCTAATAAGTTATCCGGTATGTGCTCTTTAATATCCAGTGTGAAACATTTGGGATGTCAGTATGATTAGAAAACCATTATGTGTTAGAACCCATTTTTATGGAGATACCGAACATTGTAACCAACAGAGAAAAATCAGATTGTAAACTAGAACTCAACACATTTTTCTCATATGCAACAGATGTAAATAAATGCAAAATTCTTCAAGAAGTAGAATTACACCCTTCCCCCCTACCCCACCAAAAACATTGTTACATTGTTCTCTGTAGGCCTTGTTTTACAACTTTTAGAAAGTGTGGAATGCAAATACACCTTGGATTTGCATCGGTGCCCCTAGATGATCCACTCTGTACACATCAAGGTGCCCACCTCATCTTCGCTCTCGGAAGGCATCAACACAAAATTAGTACTGCGTCTAGCTATGTGGAGTGGGGGGATCTGAAGAGGTGAAGTGTGCAAACGTCAGACTGAGCTTTTGCAAAGAGTCAACTGTAAATGTGCGAGTGCCCCTTCGCACAGCAAGGATGCCCCTAAAAATGCCTGATGAAACGGAAACCCTTTATCTAATTCCAATATCTCATTTTTGCACAGCTCAGCACCTGCTCCTCACTTGGCAAGGGACACCCTCTCTCCGTCCCACGCCTCCCATTGGCCAGTGCACACTTCATCCATATCCGCAAACATCCCCATCTTGTTTCATATATCATTTAAGCGTAAACGTTAGATTGTTGCACAAACTTCACATTGACCAGCGATGCACTGAATGTCACTAAACACTTGTTACTCTCAAGGAAAGTGTAGGTCATTTCACACTTCATAATTTATGTAAAGACTTGCAATATCCGGATTAAATACAGCTGTACTTTATCTCCAGAAAGAATGAATAAGGAAAGAAAAACATCTTGTACATTTGCTGTGATTAAAGGGTTGCTAAACTTGAATACATGTTTATTATGTTGCTGCGTTTCAGCCTGTTTAAACTGATTGTGACTTCCTGTAGTTTACGAACACAACAAAGGGGGGGGGATTAAATTTGGAGTGCTGTGCTGCCGAAAATCCCCACGATGTCCAGCTGTGCACAATACTGTTTATTTACGGTGCGGAATCTCCTCTCATTTATCTGCGCCCTTCTGCCGCGGAGTGCCATCACGGACCGTTCCGAAACATCTCTCTGCGTCACATCGCTCCAAATTGAATCCCCCCCCTCCCAAAAAAATGTGGTATGCACAGAAGATAATGAAAATATTCATGTATAAAAGAATATATATATATATATATATATATATATATATATATATATATATATATATATAATTAATTTACTTGTGAAAGGCCCTGAAACTTTACTGTATTGATTCATGAGTCACCTGTTGATTTTGCCGTTTAAGTATACATGTCGCAAAATATTATAAAAACGACGATTGTGCATGCCTTCTCTCAGTCTATTTATTTTTATTTTATATTGCTTTTGTTTTGGTTTCTGTTGGTGTTCCAGGTGAGGTCTGCCATAAATCCTACACACAGTTCTCCAACCTGTGCCGCCACAAACGGATGCACGCAGACTGCCGCACGCAGATTAAATGCAAGGACTGTGGACAGATGTTTAGTACTACCTCTTCCCTTAACAAGCACCGACGCTTCTGTGAAGGCAAAAACCATTACAATCCCGGTGGGATGTTCGCTCCTGGCCTGCCCTTGACGCCCAGCTCTTTGATGGACAAGTCTAAACCTTCCTCAAACATGAATCACTCTAGCCTTGCTTTCAATGACTATTTTCCTTCTAGGGCACATCCAGGTAGCTTGGCATTTTCCCATACTCCCCCGTTTCCAACTTTAGCCCCTGGATTTCCAGGAATCTTCCCACCATCATTGTATCCCAGACCACCTTTATTACCTCCTTCCCCACTACTCAAAAATCCTTTGAACCATGCACGAGAAGCGAAGCTTCCCAGCCCGATAGGCAGTCATCAACTATCCCTCATGTCCTCTCTGAACAACAGTACCAATAGCCAACTGCTTTCATTGGAGGAAAAATTTGAGAACAGCTTGGAAAACTCATACCTGGAAAAACATAAGTCAAGGAGCAGCGATCTATCGGACGGAAGTGACTTTGAAGATGTCAACACCACTTCGGGAACCGATTTGGATACCACCACTGGCACCGGATCTGATTTAGATAGCGACGTGGATAGTGAAAGAGACAAAAACAAGGAAAAGAACAAACCCATAGAAAACAAACAAGATATTGTCAGTAGTTCTGTTTCCAGTAGTTCTAATAATAATGTTGGCGAGAGACCATTTTTCTACCCTCCACATTCCTTCTTTCCACCTCCGGAAGAGCATTTGCTTCCAAACATGGGGGCAGCCAATGACTCTATTAAAGCTATTGCCTCGATAGCGGAGAAATATTTTGGACCTGGTTTTATGGGGATGCAAGAAAAAAAAATGGGTTCCCTCCCCTATCATTCCATGTTCCCCTTTCAGTTCCTCCCCAACTTCCCCCATTCTTTGTACCCAGCTTTTACGGATCGGACAGTAAATCATAACCTACTGGTGAAAGCTGAATCCAAGTCTCCTAGGGACCTCCAGAAGGTTACCAACTCTAGCTCAGAGTCACCGTTCGATCTCACAACCAAACCAAAAGAGATGAAGTCAGCCTTAATGCCACCCAAGGTTTTAGTACCACAAACCTCAGGAGAGGAGCAGCCGTTGGACCTAAGCATCGGCAACAGAAGTCGAGCCGGTCAGAACGGAGCGAGGGAAACACGAAAAAACCATATCTACGGCGACAGGAAATTGGGGGCCAGTGATATGCTCTCGAAAATCCATCCACCTCCTCTGCCACAGCAGCCGCCTCTTCACTACGCAAAGCCTTCGCCCTTCTTCATGGACCCAATTTACAGGTATTAACATACCTTGACCTAATTAAGTTGCATGTTTTGGTAATTGTCTGTTGCATGGATGAGTCATTTCATTTGCCCATTTGTCTTCAGAAAGTCCGTAGGACGCTTTGGTTCTGATCCTTTTAGATGGCAAAATCAGAGACAATGCTTAATATGATTTGTTTTGCATTATTGCATTCAAATGTGGAAAGATGTTCCCTATAAGGCATAAAAAAATGTAAATCATGTTTAATTTACACCTTTTCAATAATTCAATCTGTGTTTTAGTTAGGAAAATGGTGTTAATGAACCCCAAACATTTAAATTGGAGTACGTTACTGTTATTTTTATTCTGTAAGTATTGAAAGTTTATTTTAAAAAAAAAAAAGGTACGAAAAAATTTTCAAATTTTATCGCAAAATTTAACGCTACTTCTGAGGATATCCATCGTTATGTATATTTTGCTAACGATCTGGTCATGTGCTCGGAAAGTTGGAGTGTTCATGTCTTATCTCTGCATGAAAGGTTATGGTTGTGTCTGTCCTTTGTCTCCCTGCTAAATATAGTCTTGTGTTGAAGGGTCAAATGAGCATTATATCAAGGGGCGTTCCGGTTATTTCACTGTCTACAAGAGCAGAGGCTCCTCCAGAAAGCCAGAGCACAGGAATTACAGGAAATGTTCTCATCCGAATAAGTTATATGATATATCAATTGGTCTGACCCCGTCCGTCAACTCACAAGCCAGACAGATTCAAATATTATGACTTATGATCTCTCCTATTTATCATCCGAAAACTTAGACGTATTACATACTGTTACGGGTTCTGTGGGAATTATATATATGGCGCTAGCCTCAGACTATGTGAAAAAAAAAGAACCTCTTTTATTCACGCAACGTTGGCTTTTACATTTGTTTTAGATTTTTAATTTGGTTGTTTAACCAAGCTTAGAACTAAGGTGTTGTGTGATTAAAAAAAAAAAAAAGGTGGGTCAACTCCCACTGGATAGAAAGCTTGGACTGTCCCCAACCTTGCTCAGCTAAAAAAATATATATGATGAGCTCTAATAAGGGTGAAAGAGTCTACATTTTTACTTTGTTACTGTGCTTATGTTAATGCTTTAATGACTACATAGAGTTTTTACAAGTTAAAGCCCTTGATGTAGGATTTTAGTATTATATTCTGTGGTTCTGTTTGTAATGTTGGTCTTTTGTCGGCAGTAATATGGTTCATAGTTAATTGTGGGCTATGATTAAACAGTGAGCTTATTTTAATTTTTTAAGTTTATGGTTCCTGGTCTTGTGTGGTGAAATCACTTAGGGAATATTTTCCATTGTGAAATGAGTTTGAGTATTTTCTTAAAGTGTACGTTTTGCCCACACCGCACGGAGGCAGCCATTTTGTCAGCTGGACTAATACTCGTGTGAATAAGGCCCTTGATTTTATTGGGAACAACTTGCTTCGCTGACAAGGATGAATTCTCAGGAATATTGGTCCAGGCCACAAAAAAATGGCTGCCCCCAAACGTATGTGACCGGTCCTCCTAAAATCATTACTGGTATCATGCTTTAATTATTATTTGGGGTACGTAACCCTCTGTGTTGTTGTCCAGCAGGGTGGAAAAGCGGAAGGTGACAGACCCTGTGGGGACGATGAAGGACAAGTACTTACGACCATCTCCGCTCCTCTTTCACCCCCAGGTAACATAACGATGACCGTTTCTTCAAATGCATGTGTTGCCCAGTCATAATACCATTGGTTCGGTTTAAAGAAAAATATTTACTTCCGTTTGCCTAAAGATGTCTCCCAACATGGATATATTGTCCAAAATAAGCCCCACCCCTGACTGTCCTGATATAGAAAGACCCTGAGAGGGTGGGGCATAGCAGAAAGTGGGTGTGGCCTTGTGGAAGCGCAGTAGGGCTTGAACTGCGGTGATCTATTGCCTCAAAAGGGCATAAAGGGTTTAATTTGCAAACAACGAAACTGGTGCAAAGTGAGAACACACAAGTTGTGAAACAAGAAGATTTGAGGCTCTTGTTTGTTATCTTTTACTGCAATATATTCAACAGTTTTTATGTGAATGTTGTTTGTTTTTGTTTTTTTTTATTCCACAGAATTTTGCAGCATTTCCCACCTCACTGCTAAATATAGAACCCCTCATTGTTTCACATCCCCATCAACGTTTTAGTTAATAACTTCCAGTGATTTTCCTTCTAGATGACTGGATAATGGCAGCGGGCCCGCCAGAAACATCCTGTGTTTGTCTGCATTAGCATAGTGGTGAGATCTACATGTAGCGGTATCTGATGTGACAGAGCAGTCGTCTAATAGCCACAGACAGAGAATATAGTGAGCCCGGTGCAGCAGCGCTGCCTAAAGGAAGGCTCAGAGATAGGCAGAGGTGACCATCTACACCCAACGTTACCTCTATCTATTAGCAGACCACTAGGCTAACGTGCTGCCCATATATATATATATATATATATGTATATATAATATTATAGTAATTTGCCCACCCCATGTACTGGCATGCATGCTTTGTTAGTGCAATAAAGCATTGTTCCTCTATTTTTCTCCATTATTATTTTTTAAATAAAGTTTTTTTAAAACAAAAAAAATCCTCAAGTTCTAGAGAAATGTTAATGAAGCTTATTAAGATGCAACTTTTACATGAGGTATTGTGTAATTGGGAAGAGAAACATAACTCTCTACCTCCCCCTGTTGGTCATTCAGTATGTTGACACGACTCCAGCTCCTGTGTTCTGCTGCTAAATACATCTCTGAAATAACTTTTTTAACCTCTCCTCATTGCTCAGTGACTTAAAAGTGGTCACTTGGGGCTAAACGCTGAATTTATCTGAGTTTTATTTTTGCCTCTTTGGCCTGTGAGCTCCATGGGGTATAAATCTATTGAATTATATCTTTTATGGCTAATTACTATATTTAATAACGTCCATGAATAGCTGCCAGCATGCTACAATTTATATTTTGGTCATTACAAGCGGCTTTTTTTTAATAATGATATCTTTTTAAAAACAATGTTTTGGCCGCAGATGTCCCCAGGGTCTGGCTTAATGCATTGTAAACGTGCAAAAGGTCAGCTTGCTGTACAATAGAGCATCTAGTATTTGATGCATGATTTCCTCTGAGTTTCCGCTCGCACACCGTCCCCCTTTGGCTCCAATTCAGACTGTGTGTTTCAAAGCAATACGATCTGCAATGAGCTACTTCAAGTGGGAGCGCTAAGAGCCGAGGTCTTGTTATCACATGAAGCACAAGTGTGTAAACAGCTATCCAAATACAGAGTTTTAGGTTTGTTTTCAGAATTATTCACTCATTACTGTATGAGTAACAAGTGCAAGCTATGTATGTGTTTGGTGGTGGATCAATGGTTAAGAGACCTGGTTGTGTTTGGTGGTGGATCAGTGGTTAAGAGAGCTGGCTGTGAAACCACACTGCTGAAAATGTACAGTATTAATATCAGTGTTACCTCTTTAAAACCTCTGTACTTTGTTGTCAGTTTTGCACCATTGAATTTAATCGTTAGCACAGTTGTCAAGAGACTTGTCTACGGACTTATGGTGTCCACTTTATGTGGCCATTCACAATTGGGTAAGACTGAGAACGGTAGAGAGGTGACTGCACAAACAGAGTCGGAAACGTCCAACCAAATTTAACATCAATTATCGGCCCTTTTTTTTTGGTCTAAAAATGGGATTTGGGGCCAATCAGGTCTAAATCGGCCTAATTTGATGTCAAAATCGCAGCATGGATGGACATGTAAAGTGGAACTAAACACTCAAAAATGTTCGGTTCTGTTACCGAGAAGGGTAAATTGTACTTTTTAAAAAAATGTCTGGAAAAGTCTGTTTGCTCTGAATATCATTCAATTGTTGCTCACCACATGCTGCCATATTTCTCAGGAGTTAATCCGATCTCCACAGTCACTGACTTAGATCAATAAATAAACTGTCCTGTTGTGAATAATTTGTGATGTAGTAGATTGTTACCCTTCCTTGCCTTTTACAAGTCACACTTTTTAAAGTGTGTTTGACTATGGTCTGAGCACTTTATTGTATTCAAACACTGTCCTGCTCATCTGGGATATTCTCAATTTTGTTGTGGGCAGTGATAGAACAACATGCATCCATTAGTATGTTCACAGCAGCACAGAATATTACAGGAGAGAAATGTGCTGAGGCAGTGACCTGTCCACTAGTGTGATTGTGTTAGTGAGGACAGGACTGCATGTGACAGGGGCAGTGACATGATGTGAGGAGGGGAATGGAGGCAGCAGGAAGCCACAGACTGAGAGTTATATAGTGGAAGGAGCAGGGTCCCCCAGCAGCACAGAGTATATAAGGAGATGAGTGATGTGTTAGTGAGGACAGAGCTGCATGTGACAGGGGCAGTGACATGATGTGAGGAGGGGAATGGAGGCAGCAGGAAGCCACAGACTGAGAGTTATATAGTGGAAGGAGCAGGGTCCCCCAGCAGCACAGAGTATATAAGGAGATGAGTGATATGTTAGTGAGGACAGGACTGCATGTGACAGGGGCAGTGACATGATGTGAGGAGGGGAATGGAGGCAGCAGGAAGCCACAGACTGAGAGTTATATAGTGGAAGGAGCAAGGTCCCCCAGCAACACTGAGTAGTTTTGTCAGGCTCCTGTAACACTGATGCAGAAAGTGAATTTCTGTTTTTTGTTCTTGGTATATACAGCACAATAGCACCTTCTTTGATAGATACCATCACACCTGGCGCAGAACATGTAATCCAGCACCAATGACCCATTGATCACGGTCATACATATGAATACAAGATTTTTAAGGACTTTTTAATAAAATTTATTATTTGGTGTTTCGTTCCAGTCTTAAACTACCAAGGTGTCCACTATACCTAGCAGTATGAATGACACAATGGATATCGTAAAAATTAGTTACTGTATCAAAGTATCACTGCCGTTCAGTCCATTTGTGGGACAAGGATGATAAGAGTAATATTATACTGGATGCCACTTCTCTGCTGACGTTCCCTGTATCCATTGTTCTATCTAGATGTCCGCCATCGAAACCATGACGGAAAAGCTGGAAAGTTTTGCCAACTTGAAAACAGACACGGGGACGTCGTTACAGCCCCTCCCGCACCATCCGTTTAATTTTCGCTCTCCACCCCCAACTCTATCAGATTCGATCTTGCGGAAAGGAAAAGAACGCTACACCTGCAGGTATGTTACATGACCGCTGCCGACCACAAGCCCTTCCCATTGCACTCAATGTAACGGGAAAATGTGCCATAATATTCTTCTTATTATTATTATTATTATTCTTATATTCATTATATTTTTCTATTTCCAGTAATGTTTATGAGCTATATAGAGAGGGACAAATAATAAGTTGCTCACAGCATAAGTTGATTATGAACTTCTGATTTTGCATTGATGTTGGACAACCACCACTAGGGGGCGCATTTGAGTGTAATCCAGACCTCGCCAATCTGTGGCTCTATAGGTGTTGGGAAACATCACATCCCAGCATGCTTTGCCAGTAGATAGCCAGACAATAGCTGGCAAGGCATGCTGGGACTTGTAGTTTCACAACAGCTGGAGAGCCACAGGTTGATCAATTCCCTCACATTACAGAGGTCTTATATATACGTCTTAGAACCTCAGCTTTTCCCCATTGGAAATATACGACTGCTCGTTTTAGCGTTTCTTGGAAATAGATTAATATAAACAGTTTCATTGTATTGAGTCACTTTTATGTATTGTCCCTATTTTCTGTTTTTTTAAGATGGGGATTTATTTGCACTTATATTGTCATTTTCTCCATCGTCATTTTACTACACTGTTAGTAACTCTCTATATTACACATCCTGATGGCCGTACTCCTATGGGGCGTAAGCACGTTAATTCTTTCCCATTTTATTACCAGGTACTGTGGAAAAATCTTTCCACGATCGGCAAATCTGACGAGACATCTCAGGACCCACACGGGAGAGCAACCATACAGGTAGGGCCCTTGGATATCATACATGTTCCTGTTCTACTGTCGGCGCCAATTCTCCTGCCTGATCTCCCTACACGTTCAGGCCACACCCCCAATAGTCTACATTTTGGCGGGACGCTCCTAATTCATGGCAGCAGGGGAGTTGTTGGGAGGATCGGGGTGGGGTTTGGGTAGATTGGGGGTGGAGTTTGGGCAGATCTAGGGTGGGGCTTAGAGAGTTTCCACTTTTAGATTGTGGGGAATGACTACAAACTTTCTCAAGTATTTGTATATGAGTTTTAGTCACTATAAAAGTTACCAAGAAAGACGTCCAGCTTAGGAATAGAAGTGATTTTATTTTCCCTGGGCCTCTACCAGATAACTAATGTATTTGTTTCGTGTAATGCTTCTGCCTTAGACATACTTCTGGTTATAGGAGCACCCAGACCCCCCCTTCTCCCCCTGTGGGATCTGATGTTTATAGAACAATTTAATTGTCATTGATTTCTTTTGCTCTCTGACAACTGTGACTGTCAGTATAATTGTTTTGAAAGTTTGTTTTGTGGATGTCTGCTGTATCTGGTGGAACTCTGGTCAGTGATTGCTTGGAATGAATTTTAAAAAAAAAAGTAATAATTTTGTCTCAGTAATTTTGCACGCACGCACGCCTGCCAGATCAGAGAGCTCGATTAGGAACTCTCAAAACGAAGGGGAAAAAAAATTGGGATACAACACAGCGATGCGTCGTGACTAATGGGGAACATTGGAAACCGGAGTTGGCAGTTATTGGGAAATGTTATGTGTCTTGGAATTATCGTGTACTTTTCCCTAATTTGGCTTCTGCAACATCAGCACTCGCTTAGAGCCAAGCTCTGCGGTGACTAAGTTCAGTGAAGTAAGTCCTAAAAATAACAACACTATACACATTGCATTAGACGTAGGGAACCGACACATTATAGTTATCAATACTCATCTCCTGCACTCCAGTGTGCACCCAGTTTTAAGCGTGGGCGGAGCTAAGGCAAGCTGTAGCCAATCAGATCGTGGGAAAGGTCACAGAAGCAGGAGAGGAGCTGACCATGTGGGAGGCAGTGACCTGGCCACTTGTGTGTTTGTGTAAGTGAGGACGGGGCTACCTGTAACAAGGTCAGGATTGGAGGCAGGAAGTTACGGACTGAGGGGCCCAAATTTGGCCTTTCATATCCTCTAATGGAAAACAAAAAATACATTTAAAAATAGAAAAAAAATATTTTACAAAAGTACAGACCTTGAAACATTGACAAAAATGCTTTATTTAAAGTATTGTGGCAGTATCAGTACATGGTGATTTTATAGCTCCTGAGGTGGGGTGGAACGTCATAAAAATATGGCAGAGCGCAGCAAGCAACTATAAAATAAAGTGCTTTTTTTATTTCAGTCGGCACTGCCCTGTAGCTGGTGCATTTGTGCTGGCACACCCTTACTGAACGTTGCTTAAGTACATCCACCGCTTTCTAACCCTGCTCCCCCCCCTTCAAGTCATACACAGTCATTATCAATTGCATGGGGACGTGAATTGCATTTGCAATTGAGTTTCTTGGCCTAAGTCCTGTTCTGGCGCATGTGTGGAATGATTTCACGTAAGATGGGCTTACACCTGAAATTGAATCAGGATCTTGGTATAGATACGTGGGCAATTGCCTTTCACCCTTTTAATCTTTTTAGCCTGCACAAAAGCCCCCATCTTGCCAAGCAGGTATTTGATGCTCCATTACGCTGCCCATTTGTAAATACCCTCTTGAAAGGCGTACTTAATAACCTGACGCAAATGTGATACCACCCAGAGACCAATCAAATCTTAGCCTTCGATCAGTCTAGAGCACGTTAGACCAATGAAAGCACTTGCCTGTGTGGCTATTGGCTCTTTGGTAGTGATTACACTACATTGTGCTTTTATTAGGTGCGTTATTGGAAATCTGTAGTGTAAACTCATTAGGTAGCGCATCCTGCGCCTGAAACGGACTCGATGCTAAGTAACAAAGATAAAATATCAGAGCCAGCGAGGATCAATGTCTCTACAAGACGGATCTAATCTGCACTGCAATCGAACGCCCGTCAGCTTTATAAAACACGTACAGCTTTCTCACCATTACAGCGAAGAGAAACTCTGGATGGTAACACGCCAGCTGAATGATTTAAATAAACCGACGGGAATAAATCATTATCCTTCTACTTTTGTGGTGCAATAAGTGTGATCTAAGTGTGGGGTACTGAGTACCAGTCTCTCTTGTTTCATTAAAGAAAACATCATCTTTTTTGGCAGCGTTACCTGCCAGAATCGTTTTAATTTGTTACTCCGCTTTCATTCTATTTATGTTACAGTCTGGAGGTTATTTTTACTTTTTTTTTTCGGACAAAAATGTGATATTTTTCATCGCTGGGGAACACACGGCTGCAGATGTGAAGTTCAGCTCTCTGTTTGAGCCTTACATTGACGCCCTACATCAACTTTTTGCTCGTGTAGGCTTGCCAGGTCATACGGTGCAATCAGTAGGGGGAATAGGAGACCAAGTGATGGAAGCAGAGGGGTATATATATTTGGAGGGGGGGGGGGGATACATTAGAGCACAAACTAAGTGGTCTCATCCTGGTTGTGAAATTTTCCAAATAGATGCCAGCTGTCTGTAGTATGCGTCTTATGTGTATATATCGAGCTGTCAAGTTTTGGTAATATATATTTTCTAATTGTTTTATGCTCCCAGTTTGTTGTGTTTTTATTTACTTTTATTTCATTAACATTTTCTAAAGTCCAAATTATATATTAGATATTAAATAGATAGTTTGCAGCTTCTCCTATTCCAAGCGGTTACAAACAACCAATCAGATTCTAACTATCATGTTTTAGAATGTACTAGGTAAATGATAGCTAGAATCTGATTGGTCGCTATGGGCAACACCTTCACTTTTGCATTTTTCAGAAGTTGTAGTGAATCTACCCCATAGTTTGAGTACCGATGGGAGTTAGAAGTAGTGGTAGCAGTATAATTACACTGCTGGAGCTAAACTGTTTTACAGGAACTTTTTATTCTATATATCTAAATGTTACGCTTCCCCTTTATACAATTAAATGTTGTGTGGGGAGGACGTTGGTGTAATTTATCCCTTATTAGTTAGGAATATACCATATCTAGGCAGATACCTTCAGGATCATTCCTGTAGTTTATAACTTCCAAACATGCTGTTAAGTATCCAACCTTATCCAAACATAGATTAGTCATTTGTGGCTATGGAGCTATCGATATTGGCATGCTTGATGACACAAGCATGCATAGACTTACAGCTCTGCAACATCTGCGGAGCCAAAGTACGCCAAACTCTTCCTAGTTGGCAGATCAGGATGACCACGCAGTAAATTGGTAATTACAATATATGACCTACAGATTTGTCACTCCACACTCAGTTTCCATTGAATAAATGCTTGTTGGACACAGGAGAAAAGATGTTAAAATGTAACTAAACTAAATTGTCTGCATTTTTCTTTCCTCTCCCTTTACAGATGTAAATATTGCGACCGGTCTTTTAGCATCTCCTCCAACCTTCAGCGGCATGTACGGAACATACACAACAAAGAAAAACCATTCAAATGTCACTTGTGTAATAGATGTTTCGGCCAGCAGACCAACCTGGACCGACACCTCAAAAAACACGAACATGAAAATGTTCCAGGTAAAGGGCTAGAAAATACGAAACTCCATAAAACTAATCCACAGGACAATAGTTGCATAGGGAAAAAAATAAACTTTTGAACACCTGGAGAATACACATGGCCACAGAAGGTGTGGCGACCTGGATGTCAGTGTTGGCTCCTTGTAACTTTGGAAAAGTAATTTTGTCTACCTATTTCCCAGGCAAGAGATCTTTAGGCCTTTATAATTCTTTCTCTGAGACAGTCTCAGTGTTCTAAGGTAGAATGGTAGAGGGTATTAAGGCGTTCGGAACTACACCAAACCAGGACTATTTACAGAGGAGGTCACTAACAGATACAGATAGAGCACGTTTCTGATCCAGCAAGTCCAGCAGCATTGTGGGAGCACTCATGCCTTAATAACCTCAACCCCAATGTATTGGTAATGGGGTTAGCCGTAAACAATCCGATCAACGTGTGCTGTGCGACAGACTCTTGATCACGTCGCTCGCCCAAAGAAATGTTATAATTACTTTAAAATATATAGAAAACCGGAAGCATTTATTGTATAATAAACTCATAAGAGTTAAAGTGGTAAAATAAGCTAAACATTTAGAGTCAAAAATATGAAACTTTTGCTTTGTAAAGAATTCACAGGCAAATATTGATGATTCTTTGTGACATCTGATAGGCAAACGTTTAATAAAACCTCACACTGTTCTTAATAAAGACTTAACAATTGGTTTGTTGTACTTGTACGCCTGCAATCCCTAAAGAGCGACACTTGAACCCCTCTCGCTAACTTTCCCTCTTTTCTGTCCAGTGAGTCAGCACTCAGGCGTAATCGGAAACCACCACGGAACCAGCGTTTCGTCCCCTAATTCTGAATCCGAAAACCATGCACTTTTAGACGAGAAAGAAGATTCCTATTTCTCGGAAATCCGAAACTTTATTGCAAATAGCGAGTTGAATCAAACTTCAAGCCTAGCGGAAAAAAGGTAAAAAAAAAAAAAATATTTTTTTATAGATTTGTTCTTTTCTCCTTCTTTTTTTTATAGATTGGTTTTTTTCTCCTTTTTTTTTTTTTTTTTTTTTTTTTGCTCACTGTAAAAAGTTTAATCTGTTATGAGATACTGCCATGGTTCTCAGCGTTACTTCATTTCCTCAATGATTCCAAAATATTTTTGGCACAGTGAAACTGTGAATAAATAATGAGACACTATAAGAAAATTGTATTATGTCAGTGTATCTGGTACGGGGGTGGCTGGATCATTGTGTTAAATCAGGCAATATGCACTTTGGTATGAAACGTGATGTTCGCTGATGATAAGTTACTTGAAAGTGAATACCCGCTGTTCAGAGCCAGCTGTGCTGAACTATGCTGCCAGTACTACGCAAACTTTCCTGAGTCTGGGACTGCAGACCGCCAGGTGCAAACTATTAATCAAATAATGGGACTTGGACAATGCGGGGGGAAAAAAAATATAACATTTCCGGAAAATGTTTTGATCTTCTTATATTAAGGATCATAGATTGTTGTCTTGTTACTAATACAATTATGAAGCATCTTCGGTGGACCAGCTGTGCAGGGGCAAACATTGCCAGCCCCCTGCTCTTTTTGCATGCAAAGCTGAATATGGGCCTAAGGGGTATAGATGAAGGACCGTTGGGTGTGGGTGGGGGGCAAGCAAGGTATTTCTGGGACACCACTCAACATAGGCAATTAAACGGAGTAGCTAAATTGGCCAGATATTGCGGAGATGGGGCCAGACACAGACAGAGATCTTCTTACGGCTGGCCCAGCTACAGCGCATGTAAGTGCTGTGTACACTCTGCTTGACAGTGTATGTAGAAGACCTTTCCAGATTGGATTGGGGTTATATTTGCAAAAGAGACTTTGTGTATCTATTTTGCTTTATGTAACCCTTAAAATAAACTCACAGTTGTAGACTTTCCCTTGTTGACAGACGTTTTGTCTCCAGGGTTTTGTGCTCTGCGATGTCACACGTGGGAACAATGAGCCATAATAACAGAACCCCTGAAATGACGCTGTAAGATGTTACTGAAACCCAATCCAGGAAAATATTTTGTTTATGAAACGAGTTGAGAGGTACGGGTCGCTGGAGTACACTCAGGGATATTTAGTTGAAAACATATCGCTCGAAAAAATTGCATGATGAATTCCAGATTATAATACTATACGTGAGCGCAAAGGGACCAAATCTGTTCTCTGCGTATAAATTGAAAATTACCATCCGTTACAGAATGGTACAGCTCGCTCCCAATAGAATTCTGCACAATTAATCAATGGCAGATGTTTTGCTGCAGCCGCTAATAGGGAACCAGTTTGACGTCTTCAGTTACTACACGTTTGATCTACTGTTGGCTTGCCTTAAATAGGTGAATTTATTGCAGTAATAGCATATGATACTGTTTCAAGCGCACAAAGATTGCTACAAATAGATTCTGTGGGAATATGTTTTGCAAAGCACATTAATAGAAAGGCTTAAAATAAATCCTGATATCGTAAAAACAGTAACAGCATTAGAATAGTACATTATTTTTATTTAGCTCAAGGCATTTGTGCACATTGATTTTTGGTTTGCATATCTGAAATTACAACAGCCCCAGGTTTAATTGTTAATGTGGCTCTGTAGCCGTTGGCAATTTATTTATTTTAGATATTTCTATTAATAGCCAACATTCTGTTCAGTTGTGGGGAAGAGAGGGTGTGATGTGCAAGAGGCTCTTGATTGGATAATGGCAAACCAATCACACGCCCTTAAGATATCGTGCTCCTCCCACTTTCATATTGTGGTCATTGAGATCACAGCCCTATTGAAGGATCTCTGTTCCTGAATTTATACAGCCCCACAATATATTTTGCCAACATACAAAGGATAATAATTCTACGTATTTTTTTTACCCACTGAAAAATCTGTTCTTTTTCTTCTATGGATATTGCGGTGCGGGCTTCAAAGTAAATATGTTTGAAAATCATGTTGCGCTTGAAACAGTTACTTGATTTTATGATGAAAAAATCGAGTTGTTTTGTCAAGAAAGAATTTTTGTTGGCACTGTAAAAAATTAGAAGTAGCAGCAATTACCATTTTGTTTGCCTTTCTGTTGATTAATGCCGTACTTGGCAGAGGTTTAGCGTGATGGGACATTTTTACTGAGAAATTATGTTTTGAAGCCATATGTTGTGTATATGCTCTTTTGCTGAGTAAAACAAGGACACTGCTATGCCATGTCTGATAATGACAAACTAATTTGGCCCCTAGGTGGCACTATTCCATTTCTATCTTTGCGCAACATTCCTTTCCCATTGCAGACTAGCCCTGTATCCCCCACTGCACATTTTTGTTGTGAGCTCTCATTTGTAACCTAGACTAGAAAACTGACAGCTAGCACCTAACCGGTTGTTATGGGTCCCAGCAGATTTGTGCGCTGAGGACCATGTTATTGTATGAGCAGAATATCGTTCAGAGGCTTCTATCATGAGATCCGTTACAGTACTGTTAACAAAGTACAGCTCACTTTCTCCTTCCCTATCCATTACTCAGAAAGTGTCATCAGACCCTCTGATTCCTTGGCAAATCAATAGTAAACCGGCAAGGACAAAGTGCTTCTATTAGCGAAATACCAGACACCTATATTCGAATGTAAATGAATGCAATATGCTATTACTCCAGGGGTCTTTTTGGATTGGAGCCTGTTCGACAAATGTCACATGCTGAGAATTTATATTGCTGTTTATTGCGCTGTCAACTTTCCAAAGTTTAAGGACTCCTTTATTGAATTTAAAACACTCACATAATCTTTCCGCAGTCGGCCGTAACAGGCAGCTTCACTGCTGATTGGTTGGTGTCTACAGTCGAAGCTACGGTTTTATTACCGTCTATAAATGTATTCTTGAATTACAATATGAATCATGTTACGTAGAAATAGTTACGCTTTTAATTTAATTTCTCGTTGGTTTTTTTTAAGTTTCAATGTTTGTATTGTTGTTTTAATGCGAAACCTGCCGTTTATTAAGTACAATTTTGTTTAGTTTTAGTTTTTTTGTTTCCATACATATTCTTTTTTTTAAAAAAAAACAGGGATGTTGTTTTTGGTGTACAGAAAATGTGCTTTCTCCTTTTGTTAATCTTTTTTGAAACAACGAGAGAGCTGTCATGTTGTTTGCAGCTGTAGCAATTAAATATAATTTATAGCAATGGAAGAGCGCCACCGAGTGGGCAAAATATTACCATAAAATTCAATCGCAAATAATGGTTTCGCAGTGAGGCTGACGCAACATTTATTACCAATTCGCATTTAATTTACTGACTTCTGTGATTTTCAGCCGTGACTTTATATACTCAGATAGAGTTGTTTATTTGTGACGCCACAGGCTACGACAGAAAGCTGCTTCCTGGATACAATTGTATTCAATACAGACATCGCTACCATATTCCAGGGCACCAACCTTTAAACAACAGCTGTTATAAAAGCATGGCTGAAAGGCACAGAAGGACGACAGACCAACAGTAGTATGGAGGTGGAAACCCCCTGTAAATGTGATGTGTTTACTAAAGAAGGACAAACGTGCAGGAATCAATGTTAGATGGGTTGGTCTAGGCCAGGCCTGCCCAACCTATGGCTTGTGAAACTACAAGTCCCAGCACACCCTGCCAGCTATTGGCTGGCTAACTACTGGAAAAGCAAGCTGGGACTTGTAGTTTCACAACACCAGGAAAGTCTCAGATAGTGCAAGTTAGATCAGGAAAACCAAGGTCTCAGTGGTTGCTTTGGACTTTTGCACTTTGCTAGTAAATATCTTTCGCTGACCTTCCATGGATAAAAAGACAGAACCATTGCTGGGACGAACAAGGGCGCCTAATATAAAGCTGCCATTATAAGCCCCTCGTTCAGCGTTAATTTGGAAGGAAAGGAGATTTAGAGCGTGTGAAGGATAGGAGTGGTATGGGGACTGTAGCTAGACCATCATTAGGCTGAAATTAAGTGGCTGGTATATTAAAAGAAGGACGTGGCATTAATCATCCTAATCAGACGAGAGGGCCTGGACTGGTCTCCGGTCCCCTCTCCCCCAGCTGGGACCCGCAGCCAGCAGTTGTTTGTGTAGACGTTTATTAAGGTGTAGGAGCTTTTCCTCTCTATTCTAAAACTGTTTCTGTTTAGTTTATTTTCCCAGGTTCTTAGGTTAAAGACACGATTAGCACTTTTGTTTGCAGTCCTGTATCAGCACACGTTCTATTACTTTTAGGTTCTTCAATAAGTTGTTTACAAAACTGTATCTGTGCTGTGTTACGTTGTTGCAGTTGTTTCTTTGTTACTTGTGTGTAGGTTTTTATACTACAATCCAATCTAAAGAGGAGCAATGTTTTGCAGTACTGTTTCTGTGCACATTGGCTATAAATTGTCAGTGGACTATGGGGATATAAAGTTGGATGCACCCTACAGGTTTTTCAACCAATTATCGAGCCAATCACAGGATAAAGGACTGTTAGGTCCGAAGTGGCATAAGTGTGTGCGCTCAGGGGCAAAATGTTCCTAATGGGCTGCTAAGTAGAGTCTTTCCCCCCGGGCTAAACTTTGCCAGTCAGCCCCTGGCTTCCACAATCATGTTTTATCGTACGTAAGCACATTGTATCGTTTGATTTTATAAACTTCCTAAAAATCACGATCAACGATGGAACGAGTTCGGGCAAATATGGAAGTGTGTACACACTCACAATCAGCAGCGTAGACAGATATCTGTAGAGTGTTCAGAGCCACAATCTTTTCAGCAGATGGTTATGAGAGATGGAGATCACAGATCTGAAGGTAAATCATGTAGGTGTGTATGCGTGAATCGGCTGCTCATCGGGACTTACCGTAGTTGGAAAATCATTACAGAATTCATATTTGCAGTTATTTTCTGTAGTGTGTACCCAGATTTACTCTGCACACAAAAACATATTCATTTTTCATAGAGTAGATGCCATATGTATAATTGCTGTTGCCTACTCCTAATGGGAGCAGTCAGTTTGAGGTCTGAACCATTCTTGAGAACGCCCCCAAAGTCATGTCATGCCCTGAGTGATGTCATCTGTTCATAGTGAATCCATAGGCTGAATATTGGTTCAGCATAAAGACTGCCTACCTCCCGTATGTGACTGCCAAGCATCCACTCTAGATTACAATTAAACACTGCCCCCCAGTGGCAGTTTAGCACAGACGTGGTAGAATTCTTGCTTTGCTTTACCATTAAATAACTTTTTTTTTAAACAAGTGTTTATTAGCGGTCAAAATAGAATTAACAATGCAAAAGGATACATGTTATATCAAACCATTAAATAACTTTTAAATTAAATAATATTCAGATATGGGAATACCCTTGGTGTTTTCACTGAGAGGAGCTCTGCAAGACTTCTTTTTTAAAAAAAAATGTTTCCGTATAATGTCCCTTTAAAATGTGCTTACCTTGCATAAAAGAAGCCCGTTCAAACTGAAATATTACATAAAATAGCATTGACTAATGTTAAAATAATTCATGAGAACAGCTAATGAACAAAAGCCTTAATGAAAGCATCTGTGCTACATATTGCAGGTTATTCCCCACTGAATCCTCATTTGCGAGTTGTGTAAATAAACTGGGTGTAGTTCATTTCAAATTCCCACACATACTGCGAATGTCGCCAGGACAGCTCAGAATAGAGGCTATCAAAATGACGTTTGTTTTCTGTCTGTCTGGGCGGGTGATAAATGGCATTCGGAGATGCTGACAGCAACTGGGGCTATTTAATCGCCAACCAATTTTTGTAGCTTGCATTGTTTATTCAACAGAGCAGATGGGAATTTTAACTACTTGTAGTCGGGAGGCCTGAAAGTGAGCTTAATGAATACTTGTTGTTGTTGATGGCAGGGTAATTTAGTTCATGGCTGCCTGATACAGGCTTCAATGTTATAGACATGGATCATTTGCAGAGCTATATATTTATTTATTATTCAAGTCATTTTTAACACTATAAATAGACAGCTCCTACATTTTTCGGTAGCCACTTTGACTCCAGAATCCCCTGCAAAATACAGGACTGTTTAATATATTTGTAGGCTGACCCATGAATGGAAGCAGCCTAGTGGTAAACTAGGAACCAGTGACGTCACTGAGGAACGAGTTTACAAATGGTGACCATTGACAAAATTCAGCAAAAATGTGATTCCTTTTATCTCATATTAGGCTAAATAGTGAATTAAAACAAGTTGTTTTTGGTTTTTTTTACAAGAAGGGACATTTTATATCTATATATATATATATATATATATATATATATATATATATATGTGTGTGTGTTTAGACTTAAAATAGACCTAAGTGTCTTGGATATTTACAGTTTAGTTGGGGGTGGGGGCACACTGGGACATCTCATTTAATTTGTCATCCGCCAGTTGAACCACATTATAGCAGATATGTGCACATACAGTAACTCAGAGTTCCGTTGTTGAGTGCAAATGGTTATAAAGTGAAAACAAAATCATATCATAAATTGTAGCACCAAGTTCTCAGTAGCCCCTAAATCTACAAGGCCGTGACCGTCCAATTGATAAAACTTTCCACACTTTGATACTCCCTGCAAGACCGTTCCTTGTGGATACAATTGCTCATAATACTGCCAATATAATTCCGTGTCGGAGCAATTGCTCACGAGGAATTGCTACAATTCCTGGCAAGATTTGCTTGAGAGTGTGTTAGTTGTAGATGTGATAAAGTCAGGGTTAGGCTATATGGAAGCTTAGCAGCTGGGACTGGATAGTGCTAGGAACCCACTGTAGATTATGGATAGACTGCAGTTAGTGTTCAGGTCCTTTTGGGTAAGCAGTTGGACTCATTGCTTGTCAGGCAATTACTGGAGAAAAATTGATCAACAAGTAATTGCTCTAGAACCACGAAGAGGATTCAGTAGTTGTGCCATGAACTTAAATTGCAAACTGGTTTATTCTCTATCGTTGCCTCTTAAAAGTAATTTCATATATATTTTAAGCAATGTCATAAAGTTTCTTTACAAAGCGTTGCATAGCTGGCCCCCGAAATTTAAGTCAAATTTAATGGATGGAAGTTGAAATAGCACAGGACACAATCCTGACACCCAATCAAAGTTGCCAGAAAAATGGCACACAAGAATACACGGCTGTTTCTCAACCGAGCCATAAATTCACAGACCTCCAGTCTTATCTAAAATGGCTCTGCAATTGCACAATACTATGTTCTCGTGTTTTGTGTCTGTCTCATTAATCACCACTTTATGGAGTTTGTGTCTTGGGGAAGAGGGTGTGAAAGCATTAGGTTGCATACTTAAGAAATAAACTGCTTGTGGCATTTCCTGAAGGGAACTTGAGATCATTCAGTCTTTCCTGCTGTGGGATGAAGATAGACAAAAGGACTACATTTCAGACTGGCATAATGATTCCTGAGAGAGAATTGAATGTGGGCATTTATCATAAAGAATAACGGAGTGAAACAGTCTAAGACAAACACGCCACTTATGTGTTTAGATTAAGTGACACGATCCAGAGTTCCGAAAAGACATTTCAGGAAAAAGAGACTGAAAAAAAAAAAAAATCGGATTGACGCTTTAATTTTTTTTGGCTGTAGCTTTCCTAAGAGCTGAACGGTCTTCACTTCCATGTGTAAAGTGATTTGATCCATTATTTACCTTTTATTTCTAGATAAATTAGAATATAAAACAGCAATGAGACTCCCTCCATGATAGTTGGCTGATTTTGGGAGGCGCAGAGCTTTTTTGGTTCGATTCGATGAGTGAATCGGCCTCACTTTGGTTTACGGGCAGATTTACGCTATCGGGGCAATATTTCTATTTTCTATAAATCAGTTCACAAATCTTTTATTACTGGGTCCAACAGAAAAGTTGTTTAATGAATTAAGTGATATAAAAGTCGTTTATGATGTCTGTTACTTTTTGTTATTTTAAATATTTTAACCTTCTTATAGAATTGTGTGTAAAAAAAATTATTTTAAGAGACTTTTGTTCTGAATTCAGTCCCTCCCCCCCCCCCCCCCGCCATCTTCACATATTGATTCTCCAACTACTGAAATTGTGGACTTAATAGAGATTCTCTCAAACAAATTCTCAATTTATTTTTTGCCATACATATTTGTGGATGAAATTTAACTTCCACGGTGGCCCGACTAAATTAGCTGAACTCCATTCTGTGCTATCCTTGAATTCATAGACAAATAAGTGCCATTTACTAACAAAGGCCGAATGTGCAGTGACTATTTTGATTTAATTGTCTGACGTGCACTAGCTCGAAAAAGCTGATGGGTTACTCCACATTTCAGCAAGGAACCAATGATGTAAGAAGTGTTCGTTATCAATAAAGCTTATTTTCTCTTCATTTTTGGTGTTTTCAGAACAGAAATTCAGGATATCGATAGCAGTTCTAAGTGTTGTGGCTTAGTCAACCAGAAACCAGAAGATGTAGATGAAGATGATGATGATGATCTAGAAGAAGACTATGAAGATGGTAGTCTAACGGGCAAGTCACAAGATGAAACAGTTTCTCCTACAATGGAGACCCAGGAAGCCTTTGAGGAGGATGAGGAAGATGAAGAACCCACATCTCTCACGATGAGTTTCGACCGCACCCGAAGGTCAGTCGCCTTTTTCATAGCCCGCTGACGCCACGTTTAATCTCCATGATCCATTTCTGTGTTCCACTGTCATTTATACTGATACTGAAGTAAAAGCAAGACGTAAAGAACGATACTAGCCATTAGACACTCGCACCTTGAGTAACATTTATTTATTTCCAGACAAATAATATTCAGATATGGGAATACCCTTGTTGAGAATACTTTAACGATACATAATCACCTGGTTTTCATAAAGAGGGTTAATATATGTCCCAAATTTACACATGTGGGCTGGATCGTGTTTTATTTCGTATAATCGATTGTGAAGGAACTTTGAGGGAATCTGAAATCATGATGAAAAAATAGACAACTTGAGCGGCCAATTGGTCATCCATTGTTTTTGACTGGACTCATTTTTAACAATTAATGAAAGCAGGGCAGTGAAGTGTACAATACCTATTAAGAGTTTGCCAGTAGAAATATATCAACACATTTTAAATACATACATAACTTTTTCTATGTTGGCCATAACCATGCAAATTTGGTCACCCAGCCACCGTTGACATTTTGTGTGGGTCGAAACGATTGGTTAAAATCGATTGGAATGTTTTGAGATGTGTAAATCTGCCGATTGCAGAGTAGTAGTCTGTACTGAATGGGGCACTCTGTTATTTAATCATTCAGCCTAAAAGCTGACCACCGTGCTATTGGGCACATCACCTGGGTAGCCAAGTTAGCCACAGATCCAGTCAAACCGAGTGTAGGAAAAACTAACATTTTATAGATTTGGAAGATACAAGACCAATTAGACTTTGACCAATTCTTGGAGCATGACCCACTAATGATATTAAAGAGCTAAACACTGTAAGTCTTGTTGACATTGTCTACCACTCATCGTAGAACATGCATTCTTATGTAGAAGACATTTTCATATTTGACTTTTCATCTTAAGCGTGTCTGTCTAATCCATTTTAGAAGCTTCTTGCATTTGACTCTGTTACTGTCCTCCTCCGTGCATGTGTTTGTGTCTGTAAGCACCATTACATGTGCATGCGTATAGCACCAAGATTCTGTAGCGAACTTGCAACATTGGCTAGCCTGAATGAAGGCCAGACAAGCTAATGAAGGGTCACACCCTTCCCCTCCCCTGGTCATTGGTACAGGTGTATTGAGGAGGAAGATGCCCGCCTGTTAGATGTGGAGCAGATTCCGAATTTTGGGAAGGGGCTGGACCTTCGAAAAACAGCAGAGGAAGCATTTGAAGTAAAAGATGTGTTTAATTCCACCTTAGACTCTGAGGCATTAAAAGAAACTCTGTACAGGCAGGCTAAAAACCAGGTAGGTACAGTATACAGAATTACTTCACATAGCTTGCCACCCAAACCGTATTGAAACAGCTTTATATAAGATAATGTAATTCACTGATGCTTTGTAAAAATAAATATAAAATGGTTAAAAAAAATAAAATAATTAAATGCTCTTCAGTTCGTACTTTTTTTATGGCATATTTACAGAATCCAACACTCGACTAAAAACATATATGTAAAAATAACTTGTATCTGAGTTGACTTATGGAATAAATTACATAAAGATGCATTTTCCAAATTTTTTAAATTTGATTGTTTTGGCCAATGACGTTTGTGGGAAAAAATAGAAAATTACTCAACTAAAAAAAATAACCATATTTTATTTTATTTGCTAGCATCTATATAAAAAACTGAATAAAAATCATTGATGGGGAGAAAAATACTTTGCTATTTTATTTAATAAAAATAAACATTTGTGAAAAGACAGTAACAACAAATGAATTGACAGTGTCAAAAGTCACCTGTTAATTTTTTTTTTCTTGCCAACCTTGAAATAAATTAATAACCTTATTACATAGATTCTGTAACATGGCCAATTTTTTTATTTTTTGGGTATTAATAATATGCTCTGAAACTTTATTATGATGGTTGGTGAGAAATTAAGATGCTGGATTTGTTACGTTTTATGTTGTCTTTTGTTTCAAAGCAAGCCATTCGCATGTCTCTGTTACATGTCTGCTAATTTTTGCTAAATGTACTAACTGTCTATGTTCAATCGTGGGAAAAACAAACCTAATTGTGTTACCAAAGGTTATTATAGGTTATTTTCTGTCATTTAATATGAATGAAATGAATAAATATGAAGTGGCGCTACCACATAATTAGATTATTTATCATCAATTTATTTTGCTATAGAATGTCAGGGATTATTCAAGTTGATAACAATTGTTAGTTTTTGGATTGTTAAATCTCTGAGTTATTAAGAGAACTATCAGGAAAAGGTCACCACCCACTTATTATCTCAACATTTGTGGATGTGGAATTTAGTTTCCAGTGGTAAGAATGATTGCTAAAATAAAATAGAGCAGGAACAAACTTGATTGGGCCATTGGCAGCTGAAAGTGAATAGCAAACAGTACTGGTTCAAAAGTTTTTTGGTCTTACAAAATTATAAAGGGTCTTTTCTAACCAAATAAAATAATAAATATTATTTTTTCAAGCATAATTTATTTCAGAAAAACTAATGTACCTACTATTGAAGTGCAAGTTGAGAGGACACAGAATTATCATAGTGAGTAGATACATTAACAGAAAATATTTTCTTGTCCTCCAATTTCTAAAATATGGATTGGATGCACACTGTGATATAAGCATAAGGTAAAGAAGAACAAATAACAAAGCATCAGTCAAGGAATATTCTTGCAACATCAATGCCACCCAAATAAATATCTTCAACCCAACCTCGGCACAATCGTTGTCATGGCGACTCTTTATGCGTACACAGCATACAGTTCTAAGTTATAAAAAAGCACATTTCTATTTTTTTTTTACCGATAAGAGTGTAGACCATGCAGAGATTCATGTATATCGATAAGTCTGATAAATTATTTGGATATGCACGCCACTTAGTCTTGAGCACCACCAGTGGTTCCCATAGCAACTTTAAAGGCCAATCTGTGCCAAGTTCCCCTAATAGGTTTGACATTCTAAAATTTATAAAACTTATGATTGACTTTATTTTGTTATATATTTTTCCTTTTCATAATTTCCACTTTTGTATTTGTTCACTACAATATTTGAAGTTGTTTTTATTGCTACATTATTATTTTTTTGTCCTCCCACAGGCTTATGCAATGATGTTGTCTCTCTCTGAAAATACTCCTCTGCACCCCTCTTCCCACAACTCCCTGGATGCCTGGTTGAACATCGCTGGAGCCGCCTCAGAATCGGGGGTTTTTAACCCTATGAACCATTTGTAAAAAAAAAATACAAATATTGCATACAAACAATTTGAAATGTTACAATATCAACCTTTTCAGACAAAGCAGAAGATAGCTTAAAGGCATCGAGGTGTTGCTAGGAAGCAAATTATTAATTGTTTCCTGCCACTTTCCAACTGTTTAATCATCACTTTTGTTCATTTTTTTATTTTATTTTTGCGGGTCCTCTCAAAAGTTTTTCCTGTCCATGGGATAGGCCAATCTCTAATGGCGCACATTCAGTACATCCTTCTCTTTTGTGAATTCTCATACGACCAAGCATAAGACATGCATTAAAAAACCACTAGAAATAGTTTACTTAGCAAAAATATAAAAAGTAAACCCCGTACAATGGGTGGAAACGTTCATGGTGCTGTACAAAATTATTTTGTAAGAAAAAGCTGTAACATTGGCCACTTAGGTGCGTCAACTAGACCCCATTAATATGTCACCTTGGAGACAGACTTGTTAAGCAAAAGTTTACCTATGTGCCTGACATTGAGTGACTGTAAGAAAACAATAATGTATTTTTAGATCTAGTTCATGGATAATTTCAATTGCAAAATTAAGTATATTCCAAAATAACAGGTCTGAATACATTTCAATACAATGACCGTATGTAGAGAAAAAATGCAATTTATGTGTATCCTGATGGTAGAGAATACAAACTGTTATACATTTGATTTGTGTATAAAAAAAATTGGAATAAAATTCTCTAAAATGGGAAATTTGTAATGTTTAATATAAAAAAGTCCATTAAGAATTCAAATGTGTTATGGATTAAGCTTAATTGTAAAAAAAAAAAAAAAAGAAAAGCGTACTACAAAGCTTGTAATTTAAATTGGATGGTATATTTTGCATCCTCTTCCATCGGCATAGGTATGTATCATTATTATGGCACGCAGTTTGCGATTTGACTGTGTGCCTTAAAAAGAATTTTGATGTTTTCTAATAAATTGGAAATATATTATTTTAACTAGAATTATTAATGGACTTTACAGGTAGCCAATTAAACTGCAAAAGCGTTAATCTGAATACCAGTGCAGAGACCACTGCTGTTGTCTGTAGGAATTCATCTCCTTGGCAGAGTGTCTAAAACCTTTGTCATGAGAGGACTCTATCCACAAACAAAATTTTTTGACTGGGGTATTTAAAAAATAATGTAGAGATACAAAATATACATTTAAAATTATATTGAAACTGCATAAGGTCTTCTGCCTTTTTCTGATGTAGCTTGATCTTATTTGAAGCTGCGGATACAGCCATTTTATACTGTCCTGATGATTTTCAAAACTCAACAAGTCATTCCTCTTGGTAGAATATACGTTTAGGAGGAGCGTAAAAAAAAAATTCCATTTTGTTATCTTAAATTATTCTGTAGCGGGGCCAAATAAAAAAAAAATAAATAAAAATGAAAAAAATAAAATAGTAATCTGAAAGTTAAAAAAAAATATGAATCTGTATATATGTTGTAATTTGCCCCTCTGATTTGTTTCTTATTTTTTCTTCGATAACAGTATTTTTGCATTAGATCTCATTATTGTGAAGAAATGTTAATATAAGTGACTAGTGAAGGACCAAAGCAGAGTAACAAGGTTTTTGTGCTGTACAATATAAACGGTGTTAGAAAACTTCGTGTGCCAAATAAGAGTAAAAAAAACAAAACAATTTTTAGTATGTCATTTGCAAATTACAGCCTTTAAAAAATATATCATTTTTTTCGGGCATATTCTTTTAGTTCAGTAGATAGAGGCTTAAAGCTGTGATCAATCGTCAGTTTTAATGACTACCACACCTGATCTTGCTGCGGTAATCCAGACAATCATATGTTTGTACATTTTTTTTTTGTTTCTAATTATTTTTTTTGCCTAAGTATTGTATTTATTTGTTGTGTGTTAGGGGAGGGTGTACAAAGACAATTTGTGTCTTAAAAAAATATTAACTTTCTAATGGTTCACTTAAGCAAACAGCAACATTGTGATATGAAGAAACTAAATTCACGATTACACAATGGTGAGTGCCATATTTTTTTTAAAATATGTCACTGTCTCAAAGCTCAAAGATGTTTAAAAGCACTCTGTAAATGTACTGTATTAAAAGCACTAGACACCTGGTTGAATTAAGAAAAAACAAATGTAAATATTTAGGTGTGTGGAATATTTAGTGTAATAATGTATACATATCCCTTTATTGAAGGCTTCAAAAGCCTTATCATTCGAATGGGACTTGAGTCAAGAGCTGCGATGACCGATCTCATAACGTCACATTTCCTTATCACAACGGCATTTCAATATATACACTGGAGGAGATGGAATCCCCCCAAACACATGTAACTTAAATGTGGGCTTTTGAAGACATTCTTGAGACTTCTTTCAAGCTCTGGAATTTTAGTAGAATATTTATAAAGTTGTGTTATGTTATGCTTTGTTTCCTAAAGAGGACAGTCTACATTTTGCGAATCCAATATGGCTGAATCCATGGCATGTCTTCAATTTCTGGGTGGTTTGTTATGGCTCAACGCATTTGTAGGACATGGAACAGATTTTGCTGTAGTATAAATTATTCTTCTGTAACATTAACTGAAATCCTCCTTTTTCTCTCTTGTCATTTATGATGGCACTGAATTTATTATAATGGACGGCAAGGCAATAATGTGAGCTATTTTCGTACAATTTGGGTTTATGGAAAACGTGTCTGTAATGTCATCCAATTTGGAAGTTCCCTCCTAGAAATGACATTTAACTTGGATCAGGTCTCCTGCACCATAATTTTTTTTTTAAAAAGCATCATGTGGTTTTAAATCAAGACACCTTTAACTAAAGTAAGCTTAGCATTAAATTATACATTAACGAGGCATCCGTATTAATTAGTATTATTTCCTGATTTGTATTCTGATTTTGTGAAAGTAATATTGCCCTTTTTAAATACATAATTCAAAAATACACAGAGCTGTCAGATCACTATCCTTTGAAGTTGCAAACAAGGGTGAATAGTATGAAAATGCATGGAATAATCAGTGGGAAATAATACAAGTTATAAACAATATTAACCAACCACGTAAACTTTGAAAATTTACACTTTTAGTGAATTGATCTTAAGCATTCATTGTCTTCTGTTGATTAATGCCAAGTGCTGTTATATAACTCCAGATTACCTACCAGACTTAAAATCATCATGTGTTTAAAGGAAAATCCAGCTCATTAGATTCTTAGGCATTAGTTAAAAAAAAAAATCATTGGTATTATTTGTGTTAAGTAAACTAAGAGCTCATTAATTTAGGATAGTAAATATATTGTTCTCCAACAACAGTCATAAAATGTCAAATTAGTCCTAAAATGAACCTTTCTACAAATTAATTTAGTTAGGGAAAACCGAATGCAGTGGAGGTTTAGAGCCACATGCTGTGTAACTTGGAAGACGCCCAAGATCTTAGAACAGTGAGCTGTCAAATAAAGGATTTCTTTCAAATAATTCCCTCTAGTATGCGAACTACAAAAAAGGAAATTAAATAGCAGGCAACACCCCTCTTCCAAAAAGCAAAGAGGCTAATAAAAGTGACTCTCAGGAGATATTACCAAGCAAAATAAAAAAGGTTTCATTTGTAATCATACAAGCACGTTTTGTAGCTACAACATTCTACAAATATACATGCGTGTGTATGTATATTTATATGTATGTACATATATATATATATATATATATATATATGGCCACCAGCATTTTTTGCAAGGTTGTTACATTTAAATTTTTTAAATTCACAATGAATTTATAACGTGAACTTATGAGCTTGCTAGCATGACATTTATTTTTAGTTATTTTAGTCTAGGGGCAAATCATATTTTTATTTCAATTATCTCCAGGGTATTTTCAATAGCATGTATTAAATATTGAAAAAGCCTATTTGTTTACATAGTGCAAATCTTGAGGGGTTTTTTTTTTTCCAGTTTGTTTTGGGTTTTTTTGCAATGGAAATAAAAACATACTTGTGTTCTTGCATTTAGACACCAATATATTTTTTAAAATATTCACAAATAAGCCCACCACAGTTTGTCTGCAAACTAGTGATCTATATATTAAATTGCATTTTACAATAAAGGGGTATTTTTGTTTTAATTTATTTATTACAAAATCATCCATTGTTTTGGGGTATATCTGAATAAATTACAAGGCCACAGCTTTTTTAATAGAAAGACATCAAGATATATTAGTAATGAATATATAATTTTGTAGTAATAGGCTGTTTTTAATTACTGTAAAACATTTTTACAATATTAAAAAAAAAAAAACATTTCATGGTTAAGCGCAAGTTTAAAAAGGATAAAATTCATATTTTATGTTGAATAAGGACTATTGTTTTAAAGTTATTATTTAACATATTACATCCCAACATTCATTAGTGAAGAAGACTACTTATTTTCCAACAGTGCAAAGCACTTAAACTATTTATATTTACTTATTATTTTTACCTTTTTTATAATGTAAACTGCACTTACAGCAGATATCTATTGGGCAAGATTTGCTAAAAGTAAATATGTAAAGCATATTAGCAGCTCCCATGAATAAATAAAATACTAAAATAACTTTCCATTAAGTGACTCTCCAGTTCTCAAAACGAATTAATTTTACTTCGTAAATTATACTTTTGCTGTCAGTGGTTAATTAATACCGACATTCCCTCCCCCTGTGTTGGAGAACAAGAGACCACATAGTCATGAGCATAATTTAATGCATTAGCTGAACATTAAAGGTTTCTAAAAATGAAAAGTGTAAGTGTTGCCTATAGCAACCTATTGAATCCTACCTATCCTCTATCTCGTACAGTCTAGAAAATAATAGCTATAATCTGATTGGTTGCTATGAGCAACACCTCCACTTTTCTTTTTTAGAAGGCTTTATAAATCTACCCCAATCTGATAGGTTAAAAGAAATCCTTACAAATGTTATGATGCTGATTGCATGTTATGAATGTTTTTATTACAATAAACATACTAGTTATTTTATTTAGAATGTCTTATTATTATTAGAGAATCTGAAATGGACAGTCTCTCTTACATGTCCATGAATATCATTTGAACAGAACAGGATGTCTAGATCACAATACTAGTGAACATTTATTGTAAATATCCATAATGTGAACTATTGGGGCAGCTGGTTTTCATTGAGTCATTATTTTTAGGTCATGAGGTCATATTCTCACCAGTCAGTATATCACAGGATATTGAGTGATATGTTGCAAGACAACTACTGCAGCCCAAGGCAAATCCAAATTAATCGCACCTTGAAGTATGGATGGTTCTTCATTTGATAAGTGACAAGGTGTGGTGATTTTAAAACTTTGGAAATTTAATTTCTTGTAGCACAGTAAAATTATTGTCTTGACTTGTTTGACATAACATGGCCCAATTGTACAGAATTTGAAAAACATGATCTGCCAAGTAGCAAAAATAATGTAAATTTTGAAGGTGCAAAATGGGACCAACAGTTTTCCAGCCATTGCCGTCTTTAATGTAAATTTAAAAAGTGTCCGCTCATCTAAAGTATTTATTTAAAGCAAGATGTTAAGTGGGGTTTTTTTTCAATTTCACCTACAACAAGGAACTGTTTTTCACATTGATGCACAAAGTTTGATTAAGAAGAGGAGACACATTTTTTTAAATTATCCGTATTAACGTATTATTAATTTTCAAAGTTGTCCTCTGAGACTGCATTGAATTTTCATTAGATGTGTGTTCATAATCAACCAACGTAAATAATACATGAAAATAAATCTTATCTTCTATCCCCTAATAAAAAAAAATGTTGTATACCCTATTAAAAAAATGTACATTGCTGGAAAGTGAAAACAATTGTAAATGTCTGGATTTCATTTCAATGTTTTTGGAGAATTTTTTTTTTTTTTTTGGGAACAATTCTGTTTGCTGTTCCATCTCCCTCTGGATTGTATATTGCTTCTGTTATGTTCATAGGCAAATCTGTGCATGACCGGTGGGCTAGCAGTCATTGTGTCTGTTTTGTGATTTTTTTTTTTTATTTTTTTTTTTTTTTTAAAGAGGAAAATCAGAAAATTAAAAAAAAATTAAAAAATTAATAAATACAAAAAAAATTCTGTAGATGCACTTACTGTATATGTGATTTAGGTTCTTTGTCCGGGACTTGATGCTTCAAGCTGCCGATGATATAGAGAGGGCAGCTGTTTAATATGAAAATTTTTAAATCGCTTATGTGGAAAAATATAAAGAAAAAGATATGAAGTGTAGAAAAAAAAAATACAAAAAAGGCGATTTTCTTTTTTTTTTTTGTGGGGAGGGAGAAATTCTTTTTTGATGCTTGTGATAAGAAAAATGTACTTGAGTAGAGAAATTCCTTAAGATAATGAATAAGAAAGCTGATTTTGAGTTTAATGCTGTAGAATAGGAATGTATACCAAATGTAATCTTTCCAATGCTACAATGAATTTATACATGAGATTGATATGCAATAAACCTGTGTGCTTTTTTAAAAAGCTGCTTCAGTTTGTGGTTTTTGTGAATATTAAAATATGGGCCAATCAAATTCATACTTTTAAATACATTTTTAACATGAGCTTATATAGATCTGGCACTGATTCGGTTTTGACAGATTTGAAGATTTTTGCCAACTTGGGTACAACAATCTAGCTTGCAAATAACTCAAAAAGTTTTCCAACGTTTCTCTTAAAGGAACCGATCGGAAATCAAGGTAAGTGTCACATGACAGCAGATCTCCCCAAACTCTCCTTTACCCAGTACCTTGTGTCATATATGTATCAATACTAAACTGAGATTTTAAACACAAGTACTTTCATTCTGCATGGCAGCGGTAAAGTGAACCCTAATTTAATTGTTCATTTGTTTTCCACTCTTTTACAAAGCAATTTCTAGTGCAAGCTTTAAAAATTAATCCAGTGTAAAGTACAAATGCACATTTACAATTTTTCCCACGCACAGACCAATCAAATTTGGATGTCCAGTCCACCACAGCAGATCCTGGTTGGTAACGCTAGGCAGTGTCATGCGTTTAGCAGGCCTGAAAAAGTGGCAAAACCTCTTCTAAATCTGTCTGACGCTGATAAATGACAAGATGGCATCACAGTAAGCGCCAGCGTTGTGCCATTCCTGTTTTCACTGTGCCCTACGTCAACCGGAGTAGGAGAGTTCGGAACAGTAATAATCATCCTGATATTTTTTTATTTTTTTTAAAATAGGAACTTCAGTCAGCTGGGGTTTAGTGGTTAATGGGGGGGGGGGGCGTGATCTTTTCGAAGTCATCACGATTAGTTCGCTAGCAGTGTCCATTTGGGTACCATAAACACCTATACCCTGCACCACTTTACAAAAAGAATTGTAGGCTTTCAGTGGTGTTGCAGCCATCAACACTCCTGGAATCAGAGTTCTCCTTTAACTCCTAGAGGTATATTTACTAAACTGCAGGTTTGAAATAGTAGATATGCTGCCTATAGCAACCAATCAGATTCTAGCTGTCATTTTGTAGAATGCACTAAATAAATGATAGCTAGAATATGATTGGTTGCTATAGGCAACATCTCCACCTTTTCAAACCCGCAGTTTAGTAAATATACCCCTTAATATTCTTCGACGTTTTCCTTTTATAATGTCACCTCTCCCCCCCTCTCTCGCGAACAGCAAACCTCCCAAAATTAACAAAAAATCAAACTAACTCCCCTCCCTCTAACTCTTCTCTCCTTTTTTTTATATATAAGTTTAGAAACTTCAGGGATCAATCAGGTTTCTTTTCTTACATAGTCGAAGGCTGTTGGATACATTTGTCATTGTGTCGGATACTCTGTTCTACACACTGAATTACATAATGGAGGTGTCACTTATCAGTCTGTATCTTCTTCCAGTCCTTTTAAAAATATAAAACAAAGCTGTGGGTAACTTTTTGGGCGATTAGTTTCCATATTTTTCCCCACTTGCAGTAAAGTGCAAAACCAGTGATTGATACTTGGAGGAATCCGTTTTCAGAAAGTTTTTTTTTATCTCTGTATGTAATCTAGAAAATGACCACACTGAAGGACACACAGTTGCTGCAACAATACGTTCATGTGCAGCCTTTGTTAGTTATTTTACTTTACCTGTAGTCTATGACTTTGTTACATCTGTTTAGACCTTTGGATGAGAGTCCCTCGGAAATATACCTGTACTGATGTTTATATTTTTGTAACAGCCATAAGAGGTGCTTCTGTGAATAGTCCCAAGTTGGCACTGTCTTATAGTCAGCAGACGTGTACTGGTAATATGGCAAGTCTGGCATTGGCCAGTAGGCCTGGCGGGCCTGGGAGGAGTTGCCGGCCAATCTGGTCATTCTCCCTGTAAACATTTCTATAAATCTGCCTCCCTGTGTAATAAACAAACTTGAGGTTGGGGCACTGGGCTGAGGGCAACTTATAGAGGCATCGGTACCACACAGCTTGGCACCATCTGGTGGTGAGGGAACTGCTTCCCCTACAATAGGAACACGGCCGAGTAGTTGGTCCTGGCAGAGTGTGACCGCAACACTGATGGTCATCAGGTAGGTGTCTAGTGTATTGTTATATATTCCTCTTTACTGTGTGAAGTATATTTGATATGCTGGACGTCAAGGCTAATGGGCATTTGTGGCTACATAACAAGGTGGGCATTGGGATATCGGATATTTGTGGGTATTTAATATGCAGGACACAGGAGTCGGCCTCGTTTCTGACGGTGACTCTCAGACTCTCTCCGCTCCTGTACACAGAATATTATGTTTAAATAAAATATTACAGTATGGAGTAATTGGGCATTGAAGAATCAAGGATAAAAAAAAAGGACCTCATTAATGGCACGCACTTGCTGCGGTAGCGCAAATTGCTTTTGTTTTCCACCGCCAATCTTAGATTATTCAGCCATCGCTCTGTGCAAAGTGTAAGCGTCACTTCGAAGTTAATCCTCCTGTTTAAGACTCACAACGTTCATTATATAAATCTTTTTTAGTTTCTCTCTCTCTTAAAATGCTGCTCAGTGTAGCCCCATATGGCAGAAACCAAAGGTGCTCAACTCCACAAGTACCATCAGCAGGTCATGTTTTCAGGATTTCTTTAATCATGCAAAGGTGAGTTAATCTCTTTTCCTGGGTAGGTAATTATCCTGCCTGTTTCTAAAGACAGAAATCCTGAAAACATGACCTGTTTTGGTACTGGCGGCATAAACTGACCATGAGGGGACATCGGGACTGTCTTTGTTACACATGGCATTTTTGTGAGTTTTTAAGCTTTGTTTTACAGGTGTTCCTAGTAATGTGATTCTCTATCCTATTAAAAGCTTAGGCTGAGGCCCGATCTCTGTACATTACCCCACCCAAATCCTACTATTGGCTGCTGCAAACATCATACTCCGTCACCATTTGGTTCTGTAAACCTATGTATACTAGATGTACTTTCGTAAATCAAGGAACATGGCCCCTCAAAGAGGATTTCGCTCCACTCCTCGGCTGTTTAGCGCTATGTGAATGAGCCCCACATTGGGGTTTTTGTTCTTTCACTTTGACTTGAACTATCAAACAATGCCATTTAGTCTAGAGCTTTTTTGGCATTCAATGCTAAACCCTATCCCGCCACTGTGCACAAACACAACCTCTTTTATGAAGGGATCACACTGGCCAAGGTCTGGGCATTGATTACATGAAGAAGGGTTATACTTTGAACTTTTAGCAAACCAGATATTTCTTATCGCACAACTTTGGAGCAGGTGGTGATCTGGATCTCCTGCCAGCACAAGGACAGAATGGTCGGTCCATAAGTATAATTGCCAATTCTCCCAGAATAGCTGGGAGACTCGTAAATTTTGGCGAGGTCTCCCTGACTTCTAGGAGAGTAACTCGCACTCCCTGATCCTGCCTTTGGACCTTGATGACACAATGCAGAGTGTCATCATGCCCTTAGTACTTGTTCCTTGGTCCAAGGTAGGAAACTCGGGTCCATGAGTTTAGGTCTCCTGCTAGCTTAAGGATTTAGTGGTCTGCCCTATAAATCAGGGCAAGTAGATTGGGTCCTCCTCCCAGTCATCATCATAGCCCACCAGGTGGGGTGACTGCACAATAATATCATTTTAATCAAGGAGATGCCCAACGGCTATTGTTACCGTGTAGGTGTTGGACCTCATCTTTCCTGTGTTGGTCAAGTGAAGACTGTACAGACAGCTACAAGAGACCTGTATGAGGACAGCCCCCCGTATGTCCTATGTTGGTGGAATCCCTACATTATCCCAGTGTAACTGGTGTCGGAATTGGGAAGCAGATTTGAAAGGCCCTGGTAGTACCAGGACTACATATGTATAATGTATTTGGAACATAAAAGTTATGAGCTACAATTAATAATTTACACTCCATAGTAACTAGACTCTCACTGGTCCTTAGGCCTCCTCCACACAGACAGCGAGAAGGAATCTATGATAACTCACGCTGAGAGCGCTTCAATGCAATTTCTCAGAAAATGAGGATACCCCGAACCCTTTTCTAAATGCAAAAGGACACACAGACGCTCACTGTGAGCACGGGGAGGTCCTTGAACATGATGATGTTATCAGAGGATTTATGGCTGGGACACTGATGATAACACTGAGGCCTTTGTTGAGCGGAGCAGTGTGAAATACAGGAGCTCAGCGACATGTGACTTATCCATGAGGTCGATTTATTGCACAGAGGAAGCGTTGCACATGCTCAGTAGATATCAGAAGTCAGACAGTAATAAACATCATAGGAACCAGACCTACACATGGACATAACGAAGCATTTCCCTGGATTTGTTGCAAACTGTATGATGTGGCTTACAGCATGCATAGTATCCGGGCATGGACCAGTTATCACCTGCATTAATGTCCCAACAGCACTTTGATGAGGACTTCTTCTCCGTTCCTCTATTCTGCCTCAGTAGTTGGACACAGAGTTTTACTGATCTTTACACTTGTGTCTGTAGGTGCACTGCCTGGTTTGCCCACAATAATCCACGTGTTATTGCATACGTACCTCCAGGAGAGGGGGTGTAATGGACAGACCAGAGACGGCGGGGTACAGGGAAAATGACGAGATTCACCGCAAATTGCGTCATGGAGGCTCCCATCCTGCCAGCGTCATTAGGAAGTGGGCAGGATCCAGGAGAATGGCCTGCTCTCCCGGGAGTCCGGGAGACCTACCCAGAATTCGGGAGTCTCCTGGACATTCTGGGAGAGGGGGCAAGTATATGTTATTGTCCATTTAAGCCATCAGCTCTTTATCAATTGAATTTCCATTCACTCCAATCATGACGGTCTTTTGCTTCCCGCAAAATTTTGAGGTTTAAATGCCTCATAGCACTAGACTTCACATTTGACATAATGCAGTCAGGCAGGTAACTTTCTCCCTGTACCTGCCAAACCCAGACTCGCCCATCTGACTGCTAAACAGAGAGGTGCGATTCGTCAGTCCACAGAACACGTTCCCACTGCTCCACAGTCCAGTGTCGGTGTGCTTTACACCACTTCGCATCGGTCTTGGTGATGTGAGGCTTGCATTCAGCTGCTCAACCATGGAAACCCATTCCATTAAACTCTCGCCGCACAGTTTCAAGTATTTGTGTGCTACGTGAAAAACAGGCAATATTTTCCTTATGTGCAAAACAATAAACTTATTTTCACCCCGTGCACTGCAACATGGTTTTGTCCAGAAAACTTGAGTGAGAAAACGTACTCAATTTTTTGCTTAACTTTTCTTTAAGAATCATCAGGTCCTTTAATGTTGAGGGGTATGGCGTCACTGCAATTTTCCTGTAGTAAATGCTACATATTTTACATGTTTAAGCACGTTAAATTTGATTGTGACCCCTTCAAAAGAGTACTATTTTCCATCTGATTCTTGTACAAAAATTGTTGTACCACCCTTGCTCTGACCAGTGTAAAAAACATAATGTGTGCAATAACCCTGATTAGCCACTAGATGTCACTTGTGTACCACAAAACAATACGTTTCAGGTTTTGCTTTTATTTATTCATTTATGAACCATGAACAGGGGACGTCCAAATCTTTCCCGTTGGAGCGCTGAGAGGTATACATGTATTCAGTGTATACATAGCTATAAGAAATGCTGTACTGGTAGCCACAGTAAATTAGAACTAAAATTAAAAATGAGATGTCTATATTTAGCCACCAAAGGGCAGCGCTACACAGCTGATAACGCAATTGTAATATCTGTACTAGTGGAGGACATGTAGGGTCTGATTAATTAAGGCAGCAAAATGAAGGTAAATTTTTTTCTTTTAAAAGGCACATAATTCAGGGCACACGCACGACCGTATTCATCTATAGGCAGATCTGAAGGAACGCCTCTTGCTGAATATAGGTCTAGGTGCATTCTGCCCTGACACATACAATACACTGCAGGATACATCCAATACATATGTAGAATATGAAGTCCCAGGAGAACACACAGAATTATTTTTTTTAATTAATATCACCTGTTAAAAATAATTTTAAAAAAAATGTTTATTTGTACCATAAAATACATTTATGAGGATGTTACCAATGTCTACTGTACTTAAAATGCATTTTTACAGTTGTTCCTGATTTCAAACACATGTTCTAGCTGTATACACAGTCGTCATCACTATCACTCGGCACTTACACCTGGGGGTAAATGTATCAAACTGAGAGTTCTCCGGCGGGTTTGAAAAGTGGAGATGTTGCCTATAGCAACCAATCAGATTCTAGCTGTCATTTTGTAGAATGTACTAAATAAATGATAACTAGAATCTGATTGGTTGCTATAGGCAACATCTCCACTTTTCAAACCCGCCGGAAAACTCTCAGCTTGATACATTTACCCCCTGATCTGTAGCCGTTGCCAGTGATACAACAGAAACAGGTACCTTAGAGATGCCCAAAGCTTGAATCTGCCGCTACTGCATGTGCTTGAGCTTGGCACGCCCTTACTGTACACTGACTACGTGCATGCTCCCAGTCCCCTCCCTGTTCCACCCCTGAAATCGTAGGCTGTAGTAAGTGTCCTTTGTGCACAAAGATTAATTGGACGTTGCTGCGTTCTCTGACATATGGTGCGATTCTGGGCATGCGTAGAGCGATGTCACGCAAAATAATGTGCGCAATGGAATTTACATTAACGAATCAGGCCCATAATGTTTCATATTTCTTAACCATAGACTGTATGTACTTTATTTTGAATTCTGATGTTAAGTTCCAAAACAACAACTACCCGTCATCTACTGACAATGGAGGCATTCCATTGTAAGGCCGTTCCCCGCTCACTTACCACTATGACCTCCGGTATATCCCCGAGGGGAGGTATTAAAAAGTAGGTAAATGTGTTTAATAATATTGGTGGCTGATAACACTGCTGTCTTATCAGTCAGCAATGGAAGGATGTGGTTCCAATCCTGCAGTGTGTAAGCACTCAGGAGCGGCAGTTTCCATAGATCTCTATGGAGTGTGCAGAGTCTCCATCTTTTCAGCCGATGGTTATGACAGATGAAGAGCACAGATATGACGGTAAATTGTGTAAAACGTGTACAGTGTGTACACAGGAATCGGCTGCTGATCGGGACTTTCTGTCGTTGGTAAAATCGTTAACGATATCACATCTGGATAAATTATCTGTAGTGTGTACCCAGCCTGACTCATATGTTTTATTATAGATGTCCCAAGGTACATGCCATCAGTCACCCGATGCCTGAGAAAGACTGAGCCAGGAGAGTCCCAGGATGTAAGTGTTGCACAATTCATTCAGTTTCTTTCAACAAACAATTGGGAGATAAAACAAAGTTAGTTTGTCCAATGCTGAAAGTGAAAGATACAATGAAGCACTTTTTCAGTTTATAAATCCACTGTGACCTCTTAGCGGGTGATAATTCTGTACAATTTATGGTCTGGGACAAAGCAAATACAAACCTACAACTTTATACTATAACGCTGCTTTCAGATCTAGATTATAATAAATGCACACGGCCATTATATTACAGAGGAGGCTTCTGCTGAACACAGATATGACATAAACCTCCTACAATGTAAGTACAGGCGCTGTCTTCGGTATGATGGGTGACCGTGAGTGCACCAGATCATCTGCACACAAAAGCAACATTTGTAACTTGCTGGATTCCTTTTCTCCATTTTATTTAATTAATTAATTAATTTAATTAGGAAAAGTTAGGTCACATCCTGATCCGCTACAACCACCAGGATGTGTCATGTGACTGATCAGCCATTTTAACGCCTGTAACTTCTGAACGACACAAGTTTAAATGAGGAATTGGAGATTGGACTCTTTCCAAGAACAAGGTTAAAATAGGGATCCTGTGGTATAAGTGATTGGGAGAAGTGTTACAAGTAACTCCAGCTTGGAATGTTAGGTTGAATTCCATTGTTAGAGGGTGTTGAGAGACAGATTGCCTGAGGGCGCAAGTCACAAAGAGCTGGCTAAACTCCTAGTGGGTTATTTAGACTTCTTGTTTTCATTTCTACAGTCTTTCCCAACAACTTCCCTGTAATTAAAACAGGTCAGGGAAATGCCAAACTTCTAATGTTGATCAGAAAACCCCTGTCTACACTGATGAGCCCCATTAAGGGTGGTAGGTGGCGTTCTCTGTCACCAATGACCAGTGTCAGTGAATATCCAGTGGTATGACTTGTACATGGTATGTCCCAAAAGTCAGCCCCCCTAAAGAGGAATTGTTTAGTATATTCTAGAATTAGAGGTGGGTAAAACAGATATCTGATGGGCTTATCAAGGTTTTTTGGGGTGGGGGTTAGGGATTATTCATTTTTAGAGTTGTCGACACTTCCAAGTTTGGGAGGCATCATTTATCGCACCTTTGGTTATAATTCTACTGTGAGCACGCAGTCAGACGTTACACTAGAAGATTGGTTTTAATGGTCACTGGTCAGTCCCCTTTAGACAATATTGCAGGGGATCACAATCAGATGGACGTATAGGACGATTCAGGGGGCTTCTACCAGTATTTGGCCACAAGTTGCAGAATTCAGTGGTTCCTCATCCTCTATGTCAAACAACTTCTGCATCATTCCCATGAAAAAATACATTTTGGGATTATTAATAGATTTCTTTGTTCCCTGAGAGTATTGGTGACAGATGAGGGAGGTTGTTGTGCGCACACCAATAGGTTTTCATTACTTACTGTATGACCGATAAGTTTGTGGAAGAGCTTTAGTAACCTGCAAGTGTTAGAGCCCCCTCCGGAGCCTATGAAGAGGGCGAAGAAATGAATATTCACCTCTCCAGAGGTCCAGTAGGTTTTTCCTTCTTATGGGGTTCCCCAGCACTGGTGACAGCGAATCGGAAATTATTTTGCTTTCAGCCAATCAGTGGCCGAAACAGTGAGCCAATAAAAGCTCATCTCCAGCCATTGGAATTCTGGGAGGTGCGCTGAGCCAATCAGTGCTCCCCGCATCACTGATTTGCGATGGAGCCATCCTGTTCGGCATGGTTTCAGTTCCAAGTTGTCGAGTCACCAGGAGGGAGCTGCGGAGAGATGGCGTGATCAAGAAAGATGACGCCGGGATCAACAGGAATGACACCGGAGAGGAGACAGGTGACTGAGGAAAAGGCGCAGGGGAAGAGGAGAGGAGAAAAAGAAGAGCTGCCGACTGGAGGGACGGAGACGCTGGGCAGAACGCCCAAGCTGCAGTAGTGGGTGCAAGTCCCTGTGTAAATATATGTGTTTATATAAACTCTATGTTCTTTCTCTTTGGGCGCAAGAACAGGATTAAGCTATGTCCCCAACTAAAGACAGGATTAGCCTGTTAGGCGGTACCCAGCCATTGTGAGACGGCGCCCGGTCTGTATGGTATATAGGTGGTCATTGTGTGGTGGTCACTGTACTGTGTTTTGTCTATATAAGTACTTTCCCTTCCAGGATCCAGAAGTCAGGCTCCCGCTAAAGGTCGCCGTTCGAGGTGTCGGTAATAGAGTTAGAGTGCAGGGTCTCTGCTCCTGGCGGTCACCTCGTACACCCCCTTCCTAACACGCTCTATCCATACCCTTCAGTAACTGGTTGTGGTTTCTTCCTAGACTGAGGCAGTAAGTGGAGCCGGGCTGAGGAGTCTGTACGTACGGTAGGTGGACCAGTCGTGACGAAGGTAAGTACTTTGTGTGCGTCTGTCCGTTCCCCGCAGGCGCTTCACCACCATTATTCCTGGCCTCCAAACATTCAAGTGTTCTCTGAAAACTAACCTCTTAAGACAACCTGGTCCTATTCCTGAGCCCGTAGCTTAACCTTCCTAATGTACCCGATTACCACTCACTATACAGTTCACACCAGCTGACCTTTATACTCCTACGTTCAAAACCTTCTGACCCCTGACTGGATCTCACAGCTTCACTGTCTAAAACGTCACATCCAACCTCCTGGCACTTTAATTAAACTTTTCTGTTTTTATCCTAAAATTCTGCTCCGTTTAGCATCATTAATGCCTTCAGTTTCCTCTCCGTCTGTATTACCCAGTATTGTTTTATCCCAAATAGAAAGCGCTACGGAATTTGCTGGCGCTATATAAATAAATGATGATGACGATAATGAGAGAGGGGACATTTGGACTAGGTATATTGCTCTGTTCCGTCCCTTGCCCTTTCATTACATGATAAGACCCATCACCCAGCGCACACAGAACAGGCTTCCTACGGACACTTCCATTCTCCATAAAAATTGTGGTATTAAAATGTAACAGATTTTATTTCTTTTCATAAACATTTGAAAACTAAAAGTTTAGTGTAAACCTAAGTGATTTATTTATTTTCATTCTGCACATTAGTCAAACAACAGTTGCTGTAAGGGACAGAATGTCACCCTTCACCCCCAGGAATAAAATGGTTAATTTTGTTCCTCCCACACACAGTCCTCCTCCTCACAGCTAGGAGGAAAGAAACTCTCCCGCTATGGAGAGAGAAACGCAGGTCACATGATCACCTCCAGCAGATTAAACCTGATCTCTTATTAATATATGGTGCATCCTACACAGTCAGCAACAGTTTAAATGTTTTTTATGTCTTATGTGTATTGCATTCTAAATACCCCTTCTTTATTACATAGCGACTGAGTTAAAAAGTCTAAAAAATAAGGTAAGAACTGAACGTAAGAGAGAGGAATAAAGGGATGTTACTGTGCATGTGGTCAATTTTGAACAATAGGGACATTTTTAAGGACATGCATTAGCAAATCCCTAAAAGTTGGGACTGCACGGTGGCTCAGTGGTTAGCACTTCTGCCTCACAGCACTGAGGTCATGAGTTCAATTCCCGACCATGGTCTTATCTGTGTGGAGTTTCTGTGTTTGCGTGTTTTCCTCTGGGTGCTCTGGTTTCCTCCCACACTCCAAAAACATACTAGTAGGTTATTTGGCTGCTACCAAAATTGACCATAGTCTCTCTCTCTCTCTGTGTGTGTGTGTTAGGGAATTTAGACTGTAAGCTCCAATGGGGCAGGGACTGATGTGAATGAGTTCTCTGTACAGCGCTGCGGAATCAGTGGCGCTATATATATAAATAAATGGTGATGATAATGACTGTCTCTGGAAATTGGTCTGGTACAATGGGGAGCTATGATCACATAACTCTATTTACTGATCTGTATTGATAGATTGTGTCGGATGAATGAACTGTGTCTTATACAGAGGTGCGTTTGACACAATCAGCGTGACAGGAACCTGTCAACACTACTCTGTGCTGCTGGGGGACCCTGCTCCTTCCACTATATAACTCTCAGTCTGTGGCTTCCTGCTACCTCCATTCTCCTCCTCACATCATGTCACTGCCCCTGTCACATGCAGCCCTGTCCTCACTAACACATCACTCATCTCCTGATATACTCTGTGCTGCTGGGGGACCCTACTCCTTCTACTATATAACGCTCAGTCTGTGGCTTCCTGCTGCCTCCATTCCCCTGTCACATGCAGCCCTGTCCTCACTAGCACATCACTCATCTCCTGATATACTCTGTGCTGCTGGGGGACCCTGCTCATTCCACTATATAACTCTCAGTCTGTGGCTTCCTGCTGCCTCCATTCCCCTCCTCACATCATGTCACTGCCCCTGTCACATGCAGCCCTGTCCTCACTAGCACATCACTCATCTCCTGATATACTCTGTGCTGCTGGGGACCCTGCTCCTTCCACTATATAACTCTCAGTCTGTGGCTTCCTGCTGCCTTAGGTAAAAAAAAACCTATGACCTGCTCAATGCACATTTGTGACGCTTTCCCTGTGATTAATTCAACCCTGCTGTATTCTATTGTCATATATATATATATATATATATATATATATATATATATATATATATATATATATAATCTCATACACATACATACAGTGCTCAGCCTTCTGGAAGGTTTAGATTACAAGCAGCATTGCAGGCAGAGGTTGCAGCTGGGTAGATCCAGTTTGGCTGCACTTTGCAGCCCTCCCTTCCTGGGAACCTTAGTCCTGCTTTGTCCTGTACACACCTGAGTGATGTCAGCGCTACAATGGGGCTGAGCCATTGGGAGAGGACCCAGGAAGTGAGGGCTGCGCAGAGAGAGAGAGGCTGAGAATAATGTCTCCTGCTACATAATGTGAGAGACTCAACCCAGCTGCATTAACCCTGTCTGTCCCTGTCCGGGGTCTGGGAGCTCCCAGGTAGGTGACAACTAAACTATCTCCATGTAAGTAACTTTCTGCTGATTAGATAAATCAGGATAATCTGTCTGGATACCTCCAATAACGATGTCTGTTTGCAGCTGGACTGGGTCATTGCTCAATGTGCTTTGCTGGCTATTAATGCAGGATTGTGTATATCTAAGTGTTATTATGAATTGTCACTTATTAAATGAGAAACTCATTGATTACACAACACAAACATTGCAAGAGGAGCGTCCAAAGTCTGCATTTTGTTTTCTAACAACTTAAACTCCTTGTGAGAAGTGCACTGTTACTGTTAGTACTGATAGTATTGTGCTGTGTGGTAAAGAACTTAGTTGCTGATAAATCTTATTTTGTGGGCTGTGATTGTCAAGTTGTTAGTTTGCTGTGTTTGTATCTGTGGAATCCCCCCTCCCTCTGACTGTGCTCTCAGCCTGCAGGCAGATTGCTGGATGATGGTAGATCCACAAAACTGACTTTACATTGCTCAACTCCTGTGTTCTTTTGTGTGACCTTTCTTTGTGGGTTTGTTCAAAAAAATCCAACACCTGGTGTGTGGTTAATACACAATAAAGACACTGCTGTAAAGAGAACAGTTAACACTGAATAACAATTTTTTTTATTTATTTTTTTTTTGCTTAATTATGCAACAGATGTAAAGGTGCAGACTGACTGTATTTTACTTAAGTAGTTCACATTTTTAGTGTTTGTTTTAATGAAAAACATAAATATTGTTCTATATGTTGGATGTAAATTTCCAATATTTGTGCTCATTGTTATAAATAAATATAACAATTGCAAAATATTTGCAGCTGTACAGATGGGGGAGGGGGGTTATCGTCTGACTGATATTGATTACTGATCAGTAAAGCAGGTTGGGGATTTTCCAGTAAAAGATGCCCCCCACAGTCTGCCCAGATCTACCCTACTGTGCCCATATTGTGCCACACCCACTTTCCAGGGTCAGAGAATCGGGACGGTTTCGCCATAAGAGTAGCTTTTGGGAGTTATATAACATAAAATAATTGTCTTTTTATACTTTATTAAACCTATCCACCGTGCCCTCTGTGACTTCTCCGCAGCAGGGTGACCTGCTAAGAGGTAGTTGCTTCGCAGACACTGACTGACAGCCTGACAGACTTGATTTGCAGAAGTTCCCTCTGCTGACTAATCTTCAGGTTCTGAGACAGTGATGTCACAGCAGCTCAAATGACTGCAGTATCATCCTTTAGCCGGTATGAGATCCCATCAAGACACTGTCCTAAAATTGTGGGAGAAGCCTCAGCTGTCTATAGCAGAGGGGGGGGGGGGGTGATAATTTACTTTTTAACAGAGCTGCAATGGAATTTCAGGTTATTGTTGAACACTTCACTGTTTGGGGTATATTTACTAAGCGACAAGCTGCCAATTCTCTGCATTTTTTGGGTCATTTTCTTTAAACCCAATGGGCTTTGTCGTAACATTGGCATTTTAAAAAAATGACGGCAAATCGCTGAGAATTAGCAGTATGATGCAACTGGCGATCAGTAAATATACCACTTGGTGTTTAATAGTCCTTATAGGTTGATATATATTAGCGGAAGTGGGGAAGGAATAAAGTACTTCAAGTAGAATTAAAAAATAAAAAAAATGTGAGAAATATTCCTACAACCTGACCACGGTGATATCCCATAGACAGCAATAGCCAGTTTGTCATTTGTATGCTAAAGCTGGGGACACACTACACAGTTTTCATCCAATAATCGGCTCAATCAGCCGACATACGACCGCTCGTTCAAAAGTCGGGTCAGTGTGTGCAGTGACACGATGGTCGAAAGTCTGCCCAAATGGACGATATGTCGCCTCATTTGGTTGGTCGTACCGTTTAATATTTTCGTTCCAATCTCGTTTCCGCTGTGTAGTGTGTATAAACTTCCGACCGATCCACAACAGTGAGTACGAAATTACAGTCATTGCTCACGACAACATGGCTGTAAAAAGTCGCTAAAGGGACGTCCGCTCTTCCCTTTATCGTCCTAAACTAGGCTAGTGTGTATGCAGTCCATGGACCGAGCGATCGGACCATCAATCGCATGTAAAATCGCTCGGCATAAAAAGTTGGTGGTAAATTATGTAGTGTGTACCCAGCTTAAGGAAGTAATGAATGGACAGATCTTCTCCCCCAAACAGCTCACGCTGAGTTGTTAAACGCCCTTCCGCCGGGCACGCAGGTTTGTTCTCGATTGTTTAGACACCTTAAAGTGTGACCGGTGATGCGATCTTTTGTATGTCTAAAATCAATTGATTATCAGTTTTCGTTATGGAAAATTGTCAGCCGATAGCATTCATTTGGGCCCAGTGCGTTTTAACGTCGCATCTGACGCTTGTACTGTAGATCCCCTTCGATCCCTCCAGGTCCATGTTAATGTTGTACGTGAAAGTAATTACTGGTATTATTATTATTTTTTCTTGCTTTTGGATGAGAAAAACTGTCTGATTGTTGTGTGTGTTCTCTAGTTATATACTGATGTGACTGTATGGAAATAAAATCTCATCCTAAATAAATAAAAAATGTTTGTGTAGCTGCCATAAATGTATGTAAACCTTTATATATCTGTACGTGTTAACATTGTGCAATTCCAGATGGCACACTGAGATATCTGAGCACGATGATTGTTCCAGTAGATGGAGCTGGGGACCGGCAGCCGTTCCAAACACTGTACAAGTATCTGGATTAGGGTAGAAGGGAGGGAGGGGGCTGTTTTATAGAGCTTTGTTTACAAGCTCAGAAACACACATATAACATGTAGTATTATGTGCCTACTGGAGGAAATACAAGTTTGCACAATCAGGGCGTAGCACCCTTGTTACATGGAGATCCTGGTCTAAGCTCCTGAGTCTCCTTCTTTACATCATGTGGAAGTGATTTAAAATCCATAGACAGCAAAATAGACATTCCTAGCAGTGTATGGGAGGTGGGAGACCAGGATTGGTACAAGAACCGTATTCACCAGCACAAGTCGGACATCTGTGTACGACAAAAATAATTACCTCTGGTTCTTCCAAACATATTATCCAACAACGTGCAAATATTTTGTTATGAGATTTAAGTAAGCCTAAGAATAAACACTTAGGGGTGTATTTACTAAATGCGGATTTGAAAAACTCGCAGCAACCAATCCGATTCTAGTTGTCATTTATTTAGAACATTCTACAAAATGATAACTAGAATCTGATTGGTTGCTATAGGCAACATCACCATTTTTTTTTAAAACCCGCAGTTTAGTAAATATACGCCTTAGAGGTCATGTCTGTGTCTATCACAAAATCACTGAAAAGCAGAAATAGTTTTACTTTGTCCTTTCCGTATTTCAGGACTTTCGGGTTTCCGGATAAGAGATCCTATATCTGGATTTAAATGACCAACTTAAAAACTTTTGCCATCCGGGAGCTTTGTGCCTGAAAGTGCAGACTGAAGGGACCTGTGTGACTGTGATGAAAGTGACCCAATAGTTCTATAATCTCGGGTTCTCCCGGTTGCCATTGTGTATTTTTTTAGTGGCTACTGGAATTTGTCCAGCCGAACGTTAGAGGCTCCGATCTAGCGATGTTCTGTGATCTCTCTACCTGTAGTTTTCTACACAGATAACTGTTGTCAGAATTATTAACATGGCAAATCATGGGGCCAGCCGTGTGGTGCCCGGCTAGGGGCCAGCCGCGTGGTGCCCGGCTAGGGGCCAGCCGCGTGGTGCCCGTCTAGGGGCCAGCCGCGTGGTGCCCGTCTAGGGGCCAGCCGTGTGGTGCCAAGCAACATGATCTTCCTGTTTGGATGCTCTGCCAGTTCTCTGACTAATAGTACATAGTCTATGTACCTGGCCTAGCTATACAGTTATTTAGAAGTTGCGTGACCATTTAGCACCTAACCTGGTACAAGTCTAAACCCATAAGTTCTAAATTTCTATAGACTTAGCCTAGGTATATGCAGGGAAAGATCCCTCTAGTTGGTCATTATCATGCATAGGTCATGACTCTGTAAATGACTCCATTATGTGCATAAGAAAGCGATTGGCGGAATCCGTCTAGTGTGAATGTTTCTCCCTTAGACGGAAACAAAACCTGGGTTTAACGCCTTACTCCCTGAGTATTTGCAGTTCTGAAAGAAGTCCTGTTATTGTGAATAACTTCCTGCAGAATTTCCACCAATCACATTCTAGCTATCATTTTTCTAGCACATTGTAGAACATGATAGCTAGATTCTGACTGCTTGCTACGGGCAACACCTCCACTTTTCCTTTCTAGACGTTTTAGTAAGTCTACCCCATACTTTTTTACTGACATTAAAATGCGTTTTCAAAAACTGTCCTGAGCTGTAAGTACCGGCTGTATATAGAACAAAAACTGGACTCTGGGAATTTACATTTTCGCGGTCAATCAGACTATTGGTCGATTGATAAATCTGCACCTTTAGTTTCCAGATAGATAAGCGTTTGCAGACGTACACACTTAGGACATGTTACATGTTACAATCTGATGATTTCTTTAAAGAATAGAAAATTCTCTGAATGACAATAGATCCAATACGATCAATAATCTGATTAGGTGGAATTTTTTTAATCTGAAGCTCAGCGTGTGTTGTCATTGTGTGACGGAAGTCTAACAATCCTAGAAATTTCCTACAATGCGCTCGCACCGAGCGATGCTTCCGCTCTTAGATGAAAATTGTAACGTGTGAGACGATATCGTTCATTTTATGACTTGGAATCTGATTGAACAAACCATCCGACTGTAACGTGGGCCTAAACTGTTTGTTAACGTTATTGCACAAAAATGCAGTTGTATGTCCGTAAACAAGAAAAATGAATGTGTGTGGACTTCATGAGTCTCCCAGACGTTCCGGGAGCGTAGGCAAACACGGTATAGGTCGTTATGGATAAGTGTGATAGGTATTTGTAAATAATGTTGCAGTATCCAACTCAAAGTGGTGATTTTGTTTCGTGTTGTAATGTCTCCTCCGGCGTCACACCCGAATGGTCGTCCTGGTGAATTTTCCAGCTTTAATATTACACTTGTGAGATAAATCTGCAGAGAGGTGAAGTTGGGACACGCTCCATTCTCTCCCTGTCTTATCTTCTCTCCACTGCGGCCTAGTTATCAGTGAATAATTCTGCAGTAGGATAATACTTCAGTCTACATGAGTTACTATATCCCACAGTCATCTCCTGTCGTCTTTCTTCCCGGATGTTGTATAGTACCTGGTTGTTTTCACTCCTTAGGCCAAATAAACAGCTGTCTTCTGTTTTATTCTAGATTAGATCTGGTTGCTTTAGGACAGCACTTTAAAGATTACAGTTTAGTTAAACACACTATTATTATAATTTATACATAATGTACCCAGAAGTTATAGTGGTGTCGCTGTACAAATCCCAGGGCCGGAGTGATCCGTTCATTGTGTTCTCCTAGCGCAGATGGAAGATGATCAAACGCACATAGATTTTCCATCATACCTGATAATCAGATTTTAATTTAAGTTATTATTTGACATCAGGCTAATTTTCTGCAAGTTTCTGAAAATATTACATTGTGCATTATTACGCCTATATAATAGATTGTTGGAATTGCCTGGTTCTCTTTATTACAAAATTAGGGCTATTATTAAGAACTTTCTACCTAGTAATCCCATAATTTACAAACAGGGAAGAAAACAAGACACAAAAGTATTGGGGGGAAACGATCTAGGTTGAGGCACTGTTTTCAATGCAGACGTTGGCTAACGTGTGTCAGACCCCACAGATTTTCCGCAATAAATTTAATTTATGCATCACCCTGCAGGTTCTGCGGGGGTCTTATACTCGTCACCACAGTCAGATTGCATTTTGTTTTTTAAATGTGTTGCACGGCCCGCTATACAAGTAACGTCAGTCCCTGCTGGGGGCAAGTCGTCTTGAAGTCTAATTTTGTAATTTTGTCCATCTCCTTCTGTAAGTCTACACAGAAAGTGAGGTTCCAACGCATCAAATAACAGACTGTAATAAAAATTAAAAAAAGGGAGAAGTTCGGATAATGTTAATATTATCCAGCTAAACTGGATCATGCATACTTGGATAATGCTAAAAATCTAAGTTTTGTTTTAAGGGTGATTCTCAGTCTCTGGACATCTGTAGCAGAGGCACGTGTTATGGTTGGGGCTGTTGCACAATTCAGTGTCTGGAATTTTGACCAATTATGTTGAATTGAATGATTTTAGTTTGATTTTACAGAAGCCTAAAATTGAACATATGAATTACTAGGTTTGTTGCAGATTCCCCCCCCCCCCTCCCCTCAAGCAGTAAAATGACACATTTTGGTGGATTTTACCCTGAAAATGCCACATATAAAATATGTTTTAAGAGCACCTGTGGCCTGTCCTCTGTGGGGGCAGCCATCTTGTGTACTGGAGCCTATGACTGCACTACAGAGCATGCCAGCAGCCACTGTACAATACAGAGCCCCTAATCTCAGTGGTAGATTACTAGATCTCTGGTGGCGATAGGTTCTCATGGCTCCTTGTTCTTCTTTGTGGGAAGTGATCCCGGAATACCAGCGAGTTCCCGACCTCTGCTTGGTAAATGAGGCCAGCCTATGACAGCCCTATCCACCAATCGAAGTGCTGTGGGCGGTTCAGAGACTATGATTGCATCCCTCCACAATCTCCGTAGTCTGTAGATGTACAGCGGACATATTAGACTGGGGCCCGCTGGAGGATCATTCATTCTTCCCATGGGCCTATTTGGCCCTGGTTTGCCATGGTGTGAAGTAAAAGTTTAGAAATATAATGGTCATTATTTCACATATTATATAAAAGGCCTTATCAATAGTATATTACTACAGCGTAAACTTCAAAATACATTATGGGCAGCACGGTGGCTCAGTGGTTAGCATTTCAGCCTCACAGCGCTAGGGTCATGAGTTCAATTCCCGACCATGGCCTTATCTGTGTGGAGTTTGTATGTTCTCCCTGTGTTTGCGTGGGTTTCCTCCGGGTGCTCCGGTTTCCTTCCACACTCCAAAAACATACAGGTAGGTTAATTGGCTACTAACAAATTGACCCTAGTCTGTGTGTATGTTAGGGAATTTAGACTGTAAGCCCCAATGGGGCAGGGACTGATGTGAATGAGTTCTCTGTACAGCGCTGCGGAATCAGTGGCGCTATATAAATTGATGATGATGATGATGAAAATACAGTGTAATTAGCACAATCTGCTTCCAAGACGAACAAATTTTAATTTGCTCTGCAAACTAAATACTAAATATTAGCAGTTTGTGTATGAGAATATGTTTGTAACCGTTTGAAAGATATGTACAGGTATGAGATCAATTATCTGGAATACTTGGGAAGTTGCAATACTCCGGATAAGGGTCTGGAACACATTTAGAAATGATCCTGTGTGTCACTGAGACCCACCTACTGCGGCTCCGTAATCTAATAACTTATAAAATAATCAGTCAAACAATACATCGCCTCTATTTTGTCAGGAAACCGCTTTACCGGTCACGAACCTCACTTTGCGAACTCGTGACTTGGAAGTGTTTACTGTATGGAGTTACACACAATTCCAACGCTCAATCTTTCTCTCACCTGTCACATAGGTTATCAGTGCACACACCAGCAATCAAAGTGTTAACACTTAACATTGTGTTACACAAATGTACACGCAGGCACACACTTGCCTTGGTAGTCAAATGTATTAACAATTCAAACACACACACAGCATTCAAAGGGATAACATGGTAAAGCAATCTTCTTCCGAAAAGGCTAATCGATTTGTTTATAGCAATAAGGACAGCACTTATTAAATGTTAGCTTTAATATACAGAAAGTACAATGCTTACAGGTTATAGAAACAATTAATAAAAGATGACATAATATAAGCAAAACATTAAAATAAAAGGGAGAAATATTCAGAGTATAAACTTACATACGAGTTCTATAATCTGCGCCAAGGGAAATTGATGAACAGCTTATCAATGTTGATTGATTTCCCGAGACTTTGACAATATCTTGTAAGTGGTCTGTCCCTTTAAAGATACTTTTTCACCTTTCCCCTGCTACAGGGATTGGTCTTCAGGGGTGGCGTGTGACACAGTTTTACAACCACAATTTACATCTTCCCTGTTTAATCCCCAATTGTAAAGTGTAATATATCTTTTCTGGAGAGTGTTACACAGAATCCACTACGAATTTACAAATTGACAGATACCAAACAGAGAGAGGTCAGGTGTACTAGTTGAGCTGATGCTCATTTCCTCTCATTCCCTGCGTGACAGAATGCTTTATTTGATGTATGGGTTGCCCTTCCTCATCCGTCTATGAATATGCATCTGATCACTATTTTATATTGATTGTAATTGGTGTTTTGGAAATGGAATATTTGTCTATGTAAAATATAGCAAGCCATCATGTGGTCTCCTTGTATAAGACCTCCTGCAAGGATGGCTCCCTAACGTCTGTTCAGGTGCCAAAACCCACTCCTATCCCAGGACATAGCTCACCCCATGCGGTCTTTGTAGCTGTATTTTTTACTTCCTGGATAATAATTCTAGATATTTTATTATAATATATTCTTGTATAGAAAGAAAGGTGCTTGTTGAGGTATGGGATTTTCGATCACTTTGTCCCTGTGATTGAAGATGTTAGTATCATCATCATCATCTATTTATCTATATAGCGCCACTAATTCTGCAGCGCTGTACAGGGAACTTGTTCATATCAGTCACTGCCCAATTGGAGCTTGCAATCAAAATCCCCCAACATACATACACACACACACAGACCGAGAGAGATTAAGGGCAATTTTAATAGCAGACAATTAACCTATTACAATGTTTTTGGAGTGTGGGAGGAAACCGGAGCACCCGGAGGAAACCCACGCAAACACGGGGAGAACATACAAACTCCACACAGATAAGGCCATGGTCGGGAATCGAACTCATGTCTTTAGAGAATATTATGTTTCATATCATGGCAAAATGTCTGATGTATTAGTAGTTTTGTATTGTAATAAAATTATTTTTGGACTTTTTAGTTTACATGGAGAGTTCCAGTAATTTTTAACCATATGTACAAAAAATAGGTATATTTTGTTTTTAAATAAATCGAATTAATTTCTATTTTATTTTTTTTCCGTCTTGCAGGAGCAACTCTTCCAATGTCTAACCGGTATTCAGATCCTCCTATGGGGGAGAAGGCTTTCCTTCATTACGAGAAAAAGAAATTCCCAGAATATAAGGTCCACACTACGTCAAACTCTGTGGTACACAGGAAAAATTTGGAAGCGATGGACAATGCGTCTTACGTTCCAGACAAGACCCCTTCTCCGGTGGAAGCTCACCGAATTGTACTGAGCACGGAGAGCCCGGCTGCACTAAAACTCGGAACCCAACAGATGATTCCAAAAGGCTTGGCCATTGCTACGAAGTCCAAGGTCCCTAGACATCACAGCTTCGCGGCCACGACCTTCAGCAAAGAGCTGGCCCGCAATGAACCAAAGCGGTTGTCTGCTCCGGACATATGTATAGACTCACCAGAGGATGAGACGGACGAGGGTGGAACCTTAAAAAGGAATTTAAGGAGTCAGTCTTATAGGGCGGCTATGAAAGGATTTAAGGATGATGATTGCGAACCCTTAAGTCCTGTGTCAAGCTTAAAGCCCATCCAAGAAGATCCAAATGCTCCACCTCCGAGGAGTCCTGGGAGGTCTAAGGTGAGATAACAAAATAATGCTAAAAACCTTTTCTTTTAGGAATGTACCGTGGGCCCATTATTACCCTCCGGTTGCCCAAGTGAATGAAATTGCCTCAAATTCCCACAAGTCTCCGATACTTAATGTGTAGTATCGGAAGGATGGACATGATGTAGAGGTGTCGCTGCATAAATTGGTTTGGCAACTGATTTATTCTGATGTGCTGGAACATTTAGTGGACTGATCTAACACTCCTAAGAATGCAGCCTACCAATCCCTGCGAAGCAATGCCTCCATGATATCATTGGTTCCAATATCAGTACTGAGCCAATTCCAGCTATAAATATTTAGATTGTAAAGTGTATTTACATTTGAGAACGCCAGCTTGTAAAACCCGGATTAAATGTAGCTGTTGTGGTTAATCCCCAGACTGATGAAATCTGCTCTAGTAAAATAGCACATTGCAGGTTTCTGTATAATCCCCGGCTTCTCTTGTATGCTGCGAGATCGTAGACACAACATAACGTGAGGACGTTACGCAGAACGTGAACACAGAGCAGCTGGCTCTGATTGATTGACATGTGAGGGTATTTCTGCCGTGTGGAAGAGAAGCTGCTCTTAGCTGTACCCAGAAGCCCTTTCTGTCACTTCATACAATGGTAGCGTTAGTTGTATATGTTACGGATAGAGTGTGGAATCATTGTATACAATGCCTGGACTGTTTGTAGGTAAATGATGGAATTGACATAACAAGACCGTTACATGAAAAGTGATATTTTTTTACATTCTCACCTATAAGGGGGCCCCCGTGAAGTTGTTGTTGTATCTGTGTCCTGAATTCCTCTTGGCAGCCCTGGGTATGATAATGGATGCAGGTACTGGTGGAAATTTCAACGCTGAAGGGTGTACAGTGGCTCTTTCGGCCCACGTTCATCTCCGGGCCCCCGATACCGCTGCACCTACCCCCCTCCCCCCCTACCAACCTTGCAACTGTGGTAGTTCCACCTCTGGGTGAAGGGTTAGGGTTTGGGTTTGTGTTTGAGGTTTACAGTCTGCATTAAACGAAAATGCCCAAATTATTAAAATTTAACTTGAATATGGTCCGACGGACACAAACCTGATTTTGCATTTTTAGATTTATTTTTTTAAAACAGTTAAACAATTTGAGAAGAACGATTAGTTGAACCGGTTCAAGAATCGATCTGCGACCACTTAGAGTAGTGAACCGGTCCCTTGTGAGTTGAGGCAGTTTTCACGAGGATTCAGTCTGAATGTAACACCCCCAAAGTACAACTGGTCGGGGGTGTCTGTACGTCTACACCAGTGGTGGGGAAATGACAGCGTACTGACTTGCGTTACCTTGTATGTGCACAGTTATGAGCCTTAGTGCATTGCAAAGTGTTTTCTCACTTTTGGCTGATGCAACAAATGAACTAAATATTTACCGGTTTATTTTATTTTCCAGAAGACGTTTGGGAGGAAAAAGATGCAGAGGCACGCGGGTTCCTTTAAAGACGGTAAGAACGCAATTAACTATTTATTGTAATGAATAGAAAATCCAATAAATCTAGTAAATTAAACCTTAAATACAGCGCTGGGATGATGGATAACGCCTGTTTAACCTGCAGCAGATCTGGAGAAACACAATTAAATGATACGAGAGTCGGTATAAATATTGTAGTGTGTAATTAACACTCCTGAATTTTTCAGTAAGTGCTACTAAAATATATGATTATTTTAGAGATAATTAGTGAGATTTGTGTTAATGTCAGTGATGCTTCAGATCAGCCTGTAAAGAGAATATATTACTATGTCTGGGAACTGTCAGCGTCTGACTCTAAGATCCTCATCATCATTTATTTATATAGCGCCACTGATGCCGCAGCGCAGTCTCTAAAGTTGAGGTTCCCGGGATTTATGGGTAAAATCTCAGCATCGCTCGGCTGAATATCAGAGTACATTTTCATTGGCTTTCTGCTGTTTGTCGCGTTTCTATGTTTGAAAATGACTGACACCTATTTGATAATACTTGTCAGTGGCTATCGCTCATATAAGCCAAAAATAAAATTCCTGTTTGATTCACTTATATGTCGTTGGTTATATGCTCAATTCCCAAAAAATCCAAAATCATACACTTGGGTCTCAAAAAACCCAAAGGCTAAATATAGTATTAATGGCACTATAATGTAGGAAAGGGATCTAGGAGTCACTATTTCAGGTGACATAAAGGCAGGTAAGCAATGTAACAAAGCAATGAGGAAGGTAAGTCAGATGCTTGGTTGTATAAGGAGAGGAATCCGTAGCAGAAAGAAAGAAGTAACAAAACCACTGTATAGGTCATTGGTACGGCCTCATCTAGAATACTGTGTTCAGTTCTGGAGGCCGTATCTCCAGAAGGATATAAATACATTACAGACTGTACAAAGAAGGGCAACTAATATGGTGCATGGGCTACAGCACAAAACTTACCCAGAAAGACTAAAAGAACGTAATATGTATAATTTGGTGCAGAGAAGGGAAAGGGGGGACATGATAGAAACTTTCATATATATCAAGAGTTATAACAAGGAACAGGAGGGAAACATTCTACAAAGGAAGAGAAGTATTAGAACACGAGGACATGCACTGACACTGGGGGGAAGAGAAGTATTAGAACACGAGGACATGTACTGACACTGGGGGGGAAGAGAAGTATTAGAACACGAGGACATGCACTGACACTGGGGGGAAGAGAAGTATTAGAACACAAGGACATGCACTGACACTGGGGGGGAAGAGAAGTATTAGAACACGAGGACATGCACTGACACTGGGGGGAAGAGAAGTATTAGAACACGAGGACATGTACTGACACTGGGGGGAGGAGAAGTATTAGAACACGAGGACATGCACTGACACTGGAGGGAAGAGAAGTATTAGAACACGAGGACATGTACTGACACTGGAGGGAAGAGAAGTATTAGAACACGAGGACATGTACTGACACTGGAGGGAAGAGAAGTATTAGAACACGAGGACATGTACTGACACTGGGGGGAAGAGAAGTATTAGAACACGAGGACATGCACTGACACTGGGGGGGGGGGGAAGTATTAGAACACGAGGACATGTACTGACACTGGGAGGGAAGAGAAGCATTAGAACACGAAGACATGCACTGACACTGGGGGGAAGAGAAGTGTTAGAACACGAGGACATGTACTGACACTGGGGGTAAGAGAAGTATTAGAACACGAGGACATGCACTGACACTGGGAGGGAAGAGAAGTATTAGAACACGAGGACATGTACTGACACTGGGGGGGAAGAGAAGTATTAGAACACGAGGACATGTACTGACACTGGGGGGAAGAGAAGTATTAGAACACGAGGACATGTACTGACACTGGGGGGAAGAGAAGTATTAGAACACGAGGACATGTACTGACACTGGGGGGGAAGAGAAGTATTAGAACACGAGGACATGTACTGACACTGGGGGGAAGAGAAGTATTAGAACATGAGGACATGTACTGACACTGGAGGGAAGTAGGTTCAGAGGAATGTGAGAAACTACTTCCCAGAAAGGGTAGTGGATAAGTGGAAGAGCCCCCAATCAGAGGTGGTAGAGGATAATAGAGTAGAACAGTTTAAACATGCTTGGGATAGACATAAGGATATCCTTGCAAAGAACTAAGAATCAAATAGGGTTGGAGGTTACCATAGGTTAAAAAATAGGCAGAGTAGATGGGCCAAGCGGTTCTTATCTGCCGTCAAATTCTATGTTTGAAACATAATTTCAATTCTGAGGATGAAGATAATATTGATCTTCGACTTGAGACCAATATAATATAGTCAAGAATGTAAATCCACCGTCCAATAGACGCTGTTTTTAATGAATTACTTTAGGCTATAGAGTAGGGGAGAATAACTTAAACATTGTAGTGCAGGGTGCCCAATTCTGTCCCAATGCCCCCTTAGTGCCCGGTGACCAGTTTTCTGGCACGGTAGGTATGTCTGTGATGATGACCTTGTCCTCGGCTCTGTAGGCTATTATTGGAAAGGTTAGTCCCGCCCCAGAATCCCTGCTGTTTTGTGCAAATAAGGGAGAGGTGACAGATTCAGCAAAAACCTTTTGAAAGTTGATACATCTCAGTGTAACATTGAATAATATAGGATGTAATCTGACAGGCTGTAGTACAGTGTAATACAATGTATTTGTCTACGTGAAGAAACTTGTAGCTGGTAATTGTGATCTAGTACACGTTCATACATGTGTAGTGAGAGGACAAGCCTGAGGTCAGGTGCAGCAGAGATATAATCCCACACTTTATTCCCTTGTCCAAATAAATCAACTTAATTGTTTGTGAACTACAATGAGAGTGACTCATGGGTATAGTACAGGTGAACCGGGCTGGATGTTTGCTGAAAGAATTGGCTTATCAGAAGTACAATAGCATCACTGCCAGATCTCCAGAATATACTGGGATTGTTCTAATCACAAAGTTATACCTCCTGAATCTTGTAGGATTGCCCTGATCACAATATCCTACCACCAGGGTGTAAAGCGCTACAGAATTTGCTGCCACTATATAAATTAAGGATGATGAAGATGAAGGAGTTTGCCAACCTTTGTGAGTGTTCTAAACACCGTGTTCTACAGGTGTCCGGAATCTTGTAAGATTGTTCTAATAACAAAAATAAAAGGATACTATCAGAATAATAATATTACTATTATTATTATTTGCACTTAATTGGCAGAATGGTAAATTTAAATATGAAGTTCATGTCATTGGAGTCATGGCAATGTATGCCTCCTCTCTTGTGTATTTGATGGCCTCTCTGCCATCTCCTCTTGGATGTTGTTACGCTTTCTCAAATTGTACATTTCTAAAATAGAACTCATTGTCTTCCTTCCTTCTAGATTCCCATCCCACCCTCTCTATCAGTGATAACATCACCACCATCTCCACCTTTGATTCCTCCCTCTCTCTTTGTCTCCCATATTCAATCCCTTGCCCAATCCTGTCGCTTCCAACTTCATAACATCACCCGCATCCGGCTCTTCCTTTCTCAGGATGCCACCAAACTACTGTAATCTTCTCCTCACCGGCCTCCCCCATTCTCACCTCGTCCCCCTTCGCTCTATTCTTAACGCAGTCGCGAGACTAGTCTTCCTTTAAACGCCGATCCTCTTCTGTCTCCCCTTCCCTTACAGAATCCTTTTTAAACTCCTGACCATAACTTAAAGGTCCTCTCCCACTCAACTGCCCCTTACATCTCCAACCTCCTCTCTATTCACACTCCCCCCTGCTCCTTGCAGGGGGGAGTGTGACCAGTGACCAGCGGCCAGTGACCGTCAACTTCCCTCCACCCTGATCACCTCATCCCATTCCCGAATCCAGCATTTCTCCTGAGCTGCCCCCTTCCATTGAAATGACCTCCCACGCTCCATCCGACTGTCCCCTAATTTGTGCTCTTTCAAGCAAACACTAAAACTCACCTCTTCCTCAAAGACAAGCAGGGAGAGAGCGTTAGGTGGATGACTGGTAGTCTCTTCACCCCTCTCTCCGTTCCCCTTGCTTGATCCTTCAGCCCTTGATCCCCTGACTCCCCTGTGTGCCCTCCCTTAGGATGTCATCTCTTACGAGCAGGGTCTTCTTCCCTTCTGTCTCTAGACCATTTCTTCTGCTCCAACATCCCTATAATTGCTATGCCTGGAGCCCCGGGAGTCTTGGTAATACTCGTTTATTTTTCTGTACTGTATTACCCTGTTTGGTCCACTGTATTGTGTACGGCACCGCGGAGACCATGGGGCGCCGTACACAATACAGTGGACCAAACATTATAAATAAATGATGATGATAATAATAATAAAATATTGGTTAATGGGTCATTGACACCCTTGGCCAGTATAAAACCTCTCCTCACCCAGTTTGATTAGGACCCTGGTTCTATATAATGTTCAATCACTTTCTACCATCTTAGCGGAAAAAAAGAGTCCGCTACCTACAGCTGTGTACCCGGAGCAATGATATATACTCAGCAGTACCGTTTAGACCTATTAGGGAATTGGTTGAAAATGTTTCCCACCAAGGATCCATTAAAAAAGGATCTCTGCCTTATTGAACGGGGTCCCTGCCTCTTGTCTGTACTCATCACAGTCCAGATCCGCATAGGCAAACCGAGGGGGGTTTCCTAGTGTATGGAAACCCCCATCCAAGCCTGGGGCACTGTATAATTGAGGTGTCAGGACCCTGCCTCCGCTTCACACGGCTCTGCTAGAAGATAGAGAGCTGCGTGCACCTAACAGTAGTGCACACAGCATTGCCCATGTATGTAATGGGGATAGAGAGAGTTGGAGAGCTGCCAAGCACTGTCTAAAATTATAGCCACGCCCCCATGCATGCTGGTCACGCCCACTGGCGGCCTGGTGTGGAAACCCCCCTCTACAAATCCTGAGTTTGCCCCTGATCCGGTTACGGTCTGTGCCCAGTTCTGCTATACGCAGGGTGTTAATGTGCTTCCTCGTGTCTCCTGTATTACATTCTGCGGGTGGAGACTGTAACATGGATCTCTGCAGATCACAGGCTGTGGAATGTTCACTGGAGCAGATTCCTGTCTGACTTTGCCAAGTCTTGTACTTCACACAAAGCTATTTGGGAGGGGGGAAAAAAAGCCCTTTCATTGTTATCATGTACTTTCAGTTACACTGCAAATCCAGGTCAATATTAGCCTATATTGTTCTGTAAAATATACTATACAAATATACAGTAAAATCTTGTTTAATCTGGATCTATTTGCATGCCTTTCTTTTACATTGTTTTAGACCTGTCCTGCTTTTAATTAGAAAAAACCCTCGTTAATATTTTTTTTATTTTTAGAAAAATAATAATAATTTTGTAATTTGAATGCATTTTTCTTTTTGCTGAATCAGAGCACTCCCAATCATTTTAAAAAGTTGTCTCTTATGCTTTTATATCTTAGAGAGATTTTTTTCAAAAAGTTATAGATAGGGCGATAAATCATTAGTCATAAATTTGACCACTAGGGGCACTGTTGATGAAATATCACCTCAGTATCATTTAACTATCATCATCATCAACATTTATTTATATAGCGCCAGCAAATTTCGTAGCGCTTTACAATTGGATTATGTAAAGTTACAAACTATGTACTCCCTGTGCTGACTAATCATTACTCACACAGAGGTCACATGATAAGCTTGTAAGGCTGCAGAACTGGTTCTACACCTCATGTTTAGTAATATTCATGAATAACAACACTCAGCCTTCATATATAAGGCAATAGATGTCTTTCTTTTTCCATTTTCCATGTTATTTGCTTGTGATTACAAAGTTGCAGTGTACGTTCCTATTGTACTAAGTACGTACAGGCGGTAAGACAACAAGATATGTCTTTCGTTGGGAGACATTTATGAAAACTGCTCTACGGGTAACCGTGTAGAAAATGTGCTTTTTCCCATAGCAACGAATGAGATATTTGCTTAATTTTGGTGCTGTGGGAAAAACCATCTTTTCTACATGATTACCTGTAGAACTGCTTACATTATGGATCCCCGTTGTGTCTGGTGTTTCCTTGTTTTGATAGTTTGTTGACATCTGACTGGCTGCAATGACTAAAGCTGGGTACACACTACAGAACTTTTTATGCCGAGCGATTTTACATGCGACCGATGGTCCGATCGCTCGGTCCATGGACTGCATACACACTAGCCTTGTTTAGGACGATAAAGGGAAGAGCGGACGTCCCTTTAGCGACTTTTTACAGCCATGTTGTCGTGAGCAATGACTGTAATTTCATACTCACTGTTGTGGATCGGTCGGAAGTTTATACACACTGCACAGCGGAAACGAGATTGGAACGAAAATATTAAACGGTACGACCAACCAAATGAGGCGACAATCGTCCATTTGGGCAGACTTTCGACCATTGTGTCACTACATACACTGACGCGACTTTCGAACGAGCGGTCGTATGTCGGCTGATTGAGCCGATTATTGGACGAAAACAGTGTAGTGTGTACCCAGCTTTAGACTGTCTCTTTTTTTCTTTGCACCAGTATTTTTTTTTTTATAAATGCCCCTAATGTCACCTCTAGTTGCAGAGAAAAAGCAAATGATCGGGAAGAAATGTGAATAAAATAATGTTGCTAGTTCTGCTTTGCACGTGATGCAGTTATTCTAAAGAAGCTGATATAACTTTGCACGTATAACATGACTGTAGAACTTTGAAGGGCTCTGAGTACAGGTTCATTGGTATGGTCATGTCAAACTCACGAGTCCTAGATGTTAAATTCAACACTCTGTTACAATATTACTTCAGCTACTTACACTGGTCAACAGGAACAGTATTAGGGAGCGAGTGTCAGACCTAGACCATGGGAGAGAGCACAGCAGAGGAAAATGTGCTGGTTGGGGTCTTCCGTAGGCTTTCTGCTTCATCTTGGGCAAGGAGAGACAGTCTGACTGTCCCGTTCCTGTCGCTCCTCAACAAAACCGCGGAGGAGAACTCTGTGAACGTCAAAGAGATCTCAGACAGCCTCTCCCTCTTTCTAAACCGTGTCTTCTCTCCAGACCCCAGGCTGTACCAGGAGTTCAGAGAGAGGGGGCTCAACTCTAACAACCAGGAGTCTGATGACGATCTGCTGGATGACAATTCCCTCCAGGCTGAACCTCAAGCAAATGACAACATCGTGGTCAGGAATTACCGTCCTGCTCAACTTATCTGGGGTCAGCTTCCGGAGGTAAGTGGCTTTTCCTATTCTGTGGGTATCTAAATAGAAGGTCTAAATAAGACTGAAATAGATAAGTGTTGCAACTAACAGTCGTGTTTGTACACCCGCACCTACAGCTGATTATAAAAGAATATCTTTCCCACCCTGATGGAAGGAAACCATACTTTGTTTCACTGCTGGTCAGCAGGGTAGGTGCTCCTCTAGCTGGACAGGCAGAGAGTGACTGACAGCTTTGCAAACTTGCTCTGTAAAAAATTGCTCTATTGGTGGATTCGTTCCAAGGGGTAAAGCCAGTATTGTGACAGACAATGAAACAGCTGCAGTCTTAGCATTTTGTTCTGTATTAGATCCCATCAGGGCATTGTCCTAATGATTTGGCAGGAGTTTCATCTGTCTCTAATATAGTGAGGATATAATACAATACTTTTTTAAGAGAACTATAGTGGAATGTTAGAGTAACACGGACATAATACTTTGCTTCCATGGTTTCTATCTGAAAATTGTAATTTGGGTGGCCTAGTGGATCTATAACTGGGTATTTTTAAATTCAAGGTTCTTATTTAAAACCCATGTTTTAGTGATCTCATTTTTACTCATTAAAATATTTGAGAAAAGTTTCATTGGAAGCTGTTGTATGAAAACTACAGACGAGCTTCTTGCAGTTCTTATTAATTTGGCCACTAGGTGGCACTGTTACTTTCTCCAGGTAACTGTGTAAAGATTCATTTCACCCCACTAATGTGATGGCTCGCGCCTCATTTATGTTATCCGTTCCTTTGTGGCCTCATTAGTGCGTTTGTAGCCTTCAGCCCACTTTGTGGTGGGCAAAACATGGACTTTAAATGCTTTTAAACATTTATATAACTTGGCAGAATTTGTGATTTGTTCCCATGACCTTGTTCTGTGTCACAGTAACATAACTATTATTTTACCAACATTTTATCTTTATTGAGAATGTTCCACAAGTTCTATATATATATGTGCCCCGTGTTTAATATTGTTTTTTTGGTTGTATTTTTTTAATTTTTGCTGGTAAATTGAATCTCAACAAATTGATTTAAACATCAAAGTTTTGTCACCTTGTAAGATGTTTGCATTGTTAATTCTCTAGATTGGTCCGACATTGTGAAAAGTAGCAAAACAAGTTTGATATATAGGTTAGTGTGTTACTTTGACATCTACACAGTTTGTCGCTGCTTTGTCTGTGGTTTGTAAGTGGACGAAACCTTTGTGTAGCCGATGTATGGAAAATACTGTTTGTGGGATGCTAGGAGTGTGCACTGGGGCTGAAATAGTTGATGCGTGAAAGCTGCTGGGTACTAAGGTCATAAAAGTTAAGGGGAAAAAAACAGATATATGTACAGTATTACAATATTAGGCTTTGTTTATTAAAGAAACATCAACCCTTATATATATATATATATATATATATATATATATATATATATATATATATATATATATATATATATATATATATATATTTATTTATTTTTACATATTTTTTTTTAATTGGTCAATAGGGTTTCAAGTAAAAATGCAAATAAACGGTAACAGAAAGCATCAAATGCAATGTAATCAGGTCCAGGCAGGGTGTAAGAAGCAGTGTCAGCAATGAACCCAGGAATGTTAATGTATGGTCAGTTTTTAAAATGTGAGTGTGACTGACAGCTTTGCAGACTTGCTGCGTGTAAATGCTCTGTGCGTATTAGTGGATTCGGAACAAGGATTAGTGTCTGGTATTGTTACAGCAACTGAGCTGCAGTCTCGGCTTATAGACCTGTATGAGATCCCGTCAGGACGCCGTGTTAAAGATGTGGGAGGAGCTTCAGCTTTCTGTATTCGAGCGAGGAGATAATACTTTGCTACATTTTCTACAACAAACGTAAATTCTAAAGCAAACCAAAATAGATTGCTAGCTCTTGTTTGTTGGATATTTTTGGATAAATGCTTGATCTTACCCATACTTGCCAAAATGTAGATCCTGGAGAAGAGATTACGTGACTAGTGAGGTATCATCGCAATGTGGGAGGTGTCTCATTGAGGCCGCCATTCCTGCCTTCTTCACTGTGAAGATGGCAGGATGCTGGGCTGGGGGGCATCTGCTTCCTGGGCCATTTCTATTAGGCTGCTGAGTCGAGTCTTGGGCCCCCCGGGCTAAAATTTGCCAGCCCTCCCCTGGAAGAATGCGAGGGGGGGGCTGCTCTTCTGGGTGTTCGGGAGAAGGACAACAAGATGGATGATATTCATGAAGCCTGACCAGTGACACAATATGACGTCACTGGTTCCTAGTGCACTTTCCTGAGTATCGATTTAGCCAATTAAATGGCCGTCTCCACTGTTTGTACTTGATGACATCGCCTCAGTTTGGCTGTAAATACACCCATCTGTTTCTCTGATAAGTGTCAGTGGTGTTTGGGGTGAGGGAAACGTCCCTGACATCACTTTGCTTTTGGTTTGCCTTAAAGATGCCAGAATTATGGAACTGGGAGGGGCCTCAGGGCAGAGACGCCATCTTGTCCTCTGCTACAGTACTGAGGGTTTACAGCAGGCCTGTCCAACCTGCGGCCCTCGAGGTGTTGTGAAACTACAAGCCCCAGCATGCTTTGCCAGTAGACAACCAGTTGATAGCTGGAAGGGCATGCTGGGACTTGTAGTTTCACAACACCTGGAGGGCCGCAGGTTGGACAGGCCTGGTTTATAGGTAAATGTGTTTCCTCTCCCTACTCCACACCAAGGGGCCGGATTAACCCTTTGGGGGAGTCGAGGAAACCTGATTATCCGCTTCATAATCCCTGTATAGAGATACTTGTGCTACCCCTGGTAAATGCCAAATATGTTGTTTGCTTCTCCTGTAGGTTAAATCTGTAAAATGGGATAAAATGTTTTTAACCAAATACACTGTGTACTCGATGGGTATTCGCTATATTTATGTGAAACTGTATTAAAATCCCTGGATGCTTTTTAAGTTATTTATATTATGTGAATAACTTAGTCTTTTTACATGATTAGTTTTAAGTTGCATTCCCCTTTCTTTGTTTAGAAAAGATTTGTATAATTATAATTGTAACATTAAGCACATACATGCATGGTTTGGATAGTCGAGTCCTTTGATTGGACTGTTGCTGAATAAATACCGCGGATGTTACATAGAATCTGATCTGTAATAAGTGGGAGACTCCACATTAGCTTTAAAGCTTTCTACCTGTGCACACACCGTGATTGTTACTGAAGTGCTCAATTTGGTGAACTAGTGGGCAATACACGTTGTTTTAAAGTGTATATTTTTGGTAAGAAATGTTTTGTTGTTTTAATACGTTTGTAAAAGGATTCGACTAATGATTTGTATTAAGTTATAATAATTCCTACTGCCTATCTAGCGCAGTCCACTGTTTGTATTTGTTAAATACACTGAGTACACCTGCAGAGCATTTAGTAATGGTTTACTTAACAAGGAATATTTACATATAGCCCTTCAGGGATAGGTTTCTAAGAGCAGCGGCTTTATAATGTAATTTAATTTTAAATATTGACTCAAAAATGATATTAAAGCTATTTCTGGTTGACTAGTACAGGTGGGGGTTGGAAAAGCATTAACTGTTAAAGGTAAAGACAGAACCTTATTTTCTCTCTCTCTCTCTCTCTCTATATCTATATCTATATCTATATATATATATTATGCACATATATGCACACACACGTTTCAGGGCCATGCTGGTACTGAAAATATCTTTATACCTAAAGTTGTGATTGGGGGGGGGGAAGATATTTTCCTGCACACTGCAGACTTCCTGTCAGTAATCCCATTGAAGGATACTGTAGCCCGTCTGTCCTCAGCCTAAAATGGCTTATATCCGAAAACAATAACATAACATTTTAAAATCACGAAAATGGGTCAAAATAAGACCCACCCCCTATTCTGGACAAGCTCCGCCCAGAAACATGCAACATTTATAAATTGCCACCCACTTTTGCAGCCCTTGAATCAGGAGGTATGTAATACGTTGTATAGGCTACATAGCAATTAGAAATACCATGCAAAATATGTTAAGTTCTGTCACAGAAAGGAAACATTTACATATATATATATATATATATATATAATATATAATCTGTGAATGTCTAGTAGCTGCTATATGTAAGTATACTTGTGTTTTATGCTTATTGGTCCTTTTTGTAAGTGAAAGATCATAAGTCATATTCAGAATTGGAATTGTTTAAAAATTCACGGTAGCAATAAAAAAAATGCCTTTATTTCCTTGTTTGATAGACCTGAATGTCTGTATTGTGCTTTGCTTATTATGACCGACGCCAAGGGAGGTGAATGACTGCAGAAATCGCATCATACCTGCAGCTAATGTCACATGACCCTTCCACAGAGGGGGCGGGGCCAGACACTGACAACCAGTGAGACAGTAGAAATAGCACGAGGGGCAAAGCAGCCAGCTGTAAAAATGGCAGCATCTTTATTTATTATAAGTATTTCCTATTGTTAAAAACATCTGTCATGACGACAACAAAAACAAAACAAAACTCTGTTATAAACCATCTCTCTCCCGTCACGCACATCCTTCATCTGGTCTCTCTACAGTACAGTGACAAACTGTTCTTCCTACATGCAGGAAATGCAAGATCAGCCCTGGACTTTATTATAGGTTGAAAAGTTGTTCTTAGAATCGTTGGCAATTCCTTGTAATTTAAATAAAACGTTGCTTCTTTTTTTTTTTGGTAAAAAAAGAAATTCCCTTTCAGATATCCACTAAAACAGCTGTTTCTTTCCTGTGTCCGACAGATTTTAGTCACTGGCTCCTGGTGAATTGATAGGCTGCATTCTCATTAAAATTGGTGCAGCTCACAAAATGTCCGCCTCCGCTGAGTGTAAGAGGGGTGGACGTTGTCTCTTGATAATAAATGCAAAATATCCTGAGAGAAAAGGTTCTGTTTTGATTTTATTTATGCTCAAATGTAATGCCCGGGAGACTCCAGAATTACAGGGGAGACCTTGCCTGACATAAGGTGGGGCGGAGCCATGATACAAGCCCCTCCCACCCCAGTACACGCCTAGCGGCAGGGGCGTGTAGTTGTGGAATCGTGCCATCGCGCCCTTACCACTAAGGTGGGCGGGGCTGGATGGCGCAGTCGCCCCACTGACTTTTACAGACCCTTGCAGGGAACTGAAGACCTACTTTATATCATGAATTTATGTGATTATTAATCTACCCCCTGCTTATTGCAGAGCTGTCTCTTACCACGTGATCCATAAAACCAGTCGTGTCCTCTGTAGAAGCACCATAACTGTTGGGTCTTCGGGGGAATTTACAGTCCTGTATGTTTGTGAAGTTGGTTTAATGGGATGAACAACATGTGTCTCGGCTTGTAAACATTACTGCAGGGGGACTATTATACCATTACATAGAGATGAGCTGTTCTATGTGACGTTTATACATTTACAGGCTTCCCTTTGTCTCCTGTCCCTCTCGGCAATGAGACAATTGAGGTCAAGAGCCGCTTTCGGCTTAACCTCTGACCTTAGTAATGAGAATGCGGCCAATCCATTCACAGGGATCTAGTGAGGTCCCTGAAACAGATCCCTAGACGACCGGATCCCTGATCTCTCTGGCCTCATAAGACTTCAACTACAGTGGGTTCCTTCCCATTTCTTACGCACTTCCTACTATATTCAGGTTCACCGCGCCCTGTCCGCTTACAGACTGCAGTATAAGCAGATACGAGTGTACAATAAAAGGTCACATTAGAACACATTAAAAATAAAATTGTAATATAAAAGAAAAGAACAATTCTTAATAGTATAATCATTTCTAAATATGTTTTTTTTAAAGAGATTTTTTTTTGAACATTAATCATCACTATCAGTCAGCTCTTACACCTGCTCTGTAGCTGGTGCAAATGATACCGGTAAAAACAAGTGTACTGACGAGAAACGCGGGCATTGAATCGCATCTGCGTCGACACGTCCTCACTGTACATTACCTACGTTTGTCCGCCCCCGTTCTGTCTCTGAAGTGGGGGCAGTAGTAAGTGTCATTTGTGTCCGGACATGACATTAATAAAGGGTCCCTCGTTTCTTGCGGTAACCAGTTTAGGGTGTGTAGCGAAGGGGACATGCTGCCTGTTTAAAATATATCTGACTTCGATCCACTCCATTTCTTTGGAGCCAGAACCAACAATGAGGTCAGGGGCAAACGCAGGATTTGTAGAAAGGGGTTTCCACACCAGGCCGCCAGTTGGCGTGACCAGCATGCATGGGGGCGTGGCTATAATATTAGACAGTGCTTGGCTGCTCTCCATCTCTTCCTATCCCCATAATATACATGGGCAATGCTGCGTGCACTACTGTTAGGTGCACGCAGCTCTCCCTTTTCAAGCAGGGCTGTGTGAAGCGGGAGCAGGTTCCAGCCACCTCAATTATACAGTGCCCCATGAGGGGGTTTCCAGCCACTAGAAACCCCCCTCCCCTCCCCCCTCCCCCCTCCCTCGGTTTGCCTATGGGGTTTGAGGGGGTGGGCTTGTCCGGTTATCAGTGTGGGATTAGCTCCCATTGGAAACAATACTACATCAGTGTTATTCCATACTATATCACTGCTCGAGGTTGCTTTGTGAATGGGTTTTGCCTGATTCTTCACTTGGTGTCAGATATTCAGCTATTTTTGATGACTCAGCAGTGATTCGTCTGTGTTTGTATTTTCCATTATATTACCAAATAATTATGTTTAGATTTTCCCCACAAGCATATATCTATGAGATGTAGTGCAGTCCGTGAGAAACGTGGACTAAACTGAGCCATAATTTTTCGGGGTGTAGTTATTTTTTTTTTATTTTTTTGCTGTATGCTTCAAATTCTGCAGAACTTTATAACGTGTGATTTCATCTAATCATGAAATATGTATCTACCGCGTGTTTATAAATGGCTCACAGCGTAATATAAATTCTTCATGAATCAGAATATTTCACTAGTCTTCACATGCAACACTTCTGCTGTTAGTAAGATTGTGTTGTATATTGTTACCTTGTATAATGTTTCTCTGCTAAATGTTTTGTTTACATGCGGTTTCTTTGTTACCAATTGCACAGTCCCTTCCGGGTTTCCAGTATACTGGTGTCCTATTCAAATGTAATTTTGTATAGATAGTTAAAACGTATTGCTTGATTGCAGTGACTATACAGTATGTACTAAAGAAACCGGCCACAGTCATTTGCAGCAGGAAAACTTTGTTTGAAAATGTTCCATATGGTGCAACATAAACACTTCTGTGCAAATCACCTTTTTAAATATCTTGTCAATGTGGCTTTGTGTAAGTAAATTTGTCCCCAGTGTAAAGTAGACTTTTTCTCAGTGATGTCACAGGTTCCTAGTGAATGGATAGGCTGCATTTTCAGTGATGTCATTGGATCCTGGTGATGGGATAGGCTGCATTCTCAGTGATGTCACCAGTTCCTGGTGAATGGATAGGCTGCATTCTCAGTGATGTCACTGGTTCCCGTTAATGTGATAGGCTGCTTTCTCAGTGATGTCACTGGTTTCTGGTGAACGGATAGGCTGCTTTCTCAGTGATGTCACTGGTTCCCGGTGATGTGATAGGCTGCACTCTGTTGAATATTTGTTTGGCCCACAAGATGTCTGCCTACTGTGTGAAATTGTTGCACTTTTTCATGTACTATTGCAGTATGGAGGCAGACAAACTATTGAGCTGTATCTAATGATCTGACGTGTTGTTTACAGGTACAAGAATCTGGAATTTTAGACAGCATCTCGCCAGAAGAACGCAAGAGACAAGAGGTAGAACATTTTGGGGGAAATGTTATTTATTAGACTTTATTGGTCCTTTAATTTGAAGCTAACATAGTTTTCTGATACGAGCAAATTCTGTGCAGTTCAGTATTATGAATCTAGGAATGTCTCAGATTTCTGAGTGACCTTGTTGCTTTCCCTGACTATGTGGACAGTCTACTCTTTGATAATACTGTCCTGGGCTTCTCATCCTTTCAATAGACTGCTCTCCACAGCACATACATGTCCGTGTAAGTTATGTCAGCAGCCTACTTAGTTTAAAGCTGTGACTTTCTTTTTCTTAAATTAACTGTCCATATAATAGAGACTAGAAGCAGCAGGACCTCTTGAAAGCTGGTTCAGCGCACAAAATGGCTTCCTACGCCGTGTGCATGTGACCAGTACATTTTAATATGTTGTAACCGTTCTATTCCTGCGTCCATAACTACAGTAGACAGTGCAGTATATTTAGTTTGCCCTGATTGTTCCCTGTACTTACAATATGTTATCTTTTAGGCGATATTTGAAATCATCACCTCAGAATATTCCTATCAGCACAGTCTCAACATCCTCGTCAGTTTCTTCAAAAGGTCGGAGGAACTGAAGCAAACGTTTAACAGCACGGACCACCACCATCTCTTCTCCAACGTCGCGGATATCCTGGAGGCCAGCAAAAGGTGACCAGGGGTTAAATGTAAAATGTTAAAGCCCCGCCTCCAAAGGTGATGTAATGAAAATGGGTTGGACCTGGAAACAGGACCTGCTCTGCCTACACAGAGTTGTTTGGCTGACAGTGCCGGGTGTGATGGTCAGTTTACATAAAAGTATTATTATTATGACCCCTGGGAGAATTGAGGACATTTGTTTTAGAAAATCCAATTTATCTTGTGTTGCTTCCATCATTCTGACATATTTAACTACTGTGTCCTGTTGATCTATTCACATACTTCAGATGTCTGAGACCTGTGGTTCTCCAGCCGCCGTGGAATATTAAGTCCCAGTGGGGGTGCTGCAAGTTGGTTAACCATAGTCGGAGAACCACAGGTTGACTCTTCTTGATTTTTTTTTTTTTGATTTTTTTTTTTTTTGATTTTTTTTTTTTTTTACCCATTTTGATATATATATATATATTATCCTAATTTAAAAGTTATGACTTTGCAATATTTGCATCATGTAGGAAGCTACTATACAATTAGCAGTAGACCTCACTAAGGCTCTTCAGGTCTATTTATAAGGCGCAGAATAAGAATGCTGAGGTTTTGTTTGTTTTTTTTGATTATATAAAGGTGTTTTATGCTTTCTGCAGTTTTGATAGATAATTGAGATTTCTTAGACTCATTCTCTGCTACTACTGATATTTATAGGCCCAAAATGTCAGTCAGTCCCGATCTACAAACATGACGTCGATTGGGACGGGTAATTAATCAGACTGGATAATGTCCGCAGCTGTCCGTGTATGTGGTCGTTGTCCGAATGCGCCAACGGTGCCCTATCAGATCTGGCCGTGCAGTGCCAGCGTTTAACCACCAGATCTTTTAGATGTGGTCGTGCACGACCAATGGGGAAAGAGTTCTGTCCGCTGAGCAGTCAGGATGAGCGCCCCAAGTCAGCCCCTGTGTGACCACCTTAAAAGATGTATGGATTTAAACACCGGGTAGAGCTGAAGAGATGGCTCAGTAGTTAGCACTTCTGCCTCACAGCGCTGGGGTCATGAGTTTAATTCCCGACCATGGCCTTATCTGTGTGGAGTTTGTGTGTTCTCCCCGTGTTTGCGTGGGTTTCCTCCGGGTGCTCCAGTTTCCTCCCACATTCCAAAAACATACTGGTAGGTTAATTGGCTACTATCAAATTTGACTTAAGTCTCTCTGTCTGTCTGTGTGTGTATGGTAGAGAATTTAGACTGTAAGCTCCAATGGGGCAGGGACTGATGTGAGTGAGTTCTCTGTACAGAGCTGCAGAATCAGTGGCGCTATATAAATGTGATGATGATGATACACTGTGTTTTAGTTTAATGTTGTATGTATGACTGATCTACTCTGTGAGTTTAGATGTCCCCTAAGGAAACACATTGGTGGGGAGAAGGATAATCTGATCGTCTGAGACTTTAAAATGATTAAGGGCCATTCCTAATATCTGAGTAATTTCTGATCTTTGACTGTGACCCACATTCCAGGATCAGCTGGATATTTTTCCCACATGTACGGAATGAAAGAATCCTCTATGGGAAACATCTCTTAGTCCGTTATAATGTGATCCAGATAGGAAACGGGTTCATCCATCGAATGCGGGGGCGCAGCCAAGTACGGAGGACTTGGACGGAGGTCACTCACACACACTGAGAAGACATCACACCATGAGAGCAATAGGCTGATGAAAGGAAGTCCTGTTATCTGCAGCTGGAGAGGAACGAGCTTAATATATTACATTACAGTCTTAATAAATAGTCATTGACATTTAATTTGTGTCAAATGATGCATTATTCAGAGAGATGGCACTTTTCAGGCCTTTTGTTATTAAAATGTAACAAGTTGAGAGAATACTAATATATATATTTTTATATATATATATATATATATATATATATATATATATATATATATATAATTTATTTTTATTTTATTTTTTAAATGAGGGAGTTTCTATATATTGGAACACATTTAATATATAAGTTGCTGTTCATTTTAAGTTGATTGTGCACAGTTGCTTAAAAGGTAACTACATTGTTTTTAACTAGGTTCTCTTTCCGCTTTTATTTCTGTTTACACAGAACAATAAACCGTTCTGCTTATAAAAGGTTAAGGGGTAGATTTATCAAACCTTCTAAAACGGAAAAGTAGAGGTGTTGCCCATGGCAACCAATCAGATTCTACCTATCATTTATCCAGTACATTCTAGAACATGGAAGCTAGAATCTGATCGGTTGCTATGGGCAACCCCTCTGCTTTTCCTATTTGGAAGGTTTGATAAATCTACCCCTATGAGTTTTAGATTCTACAGTTATAGAATAGATCATTTGATTAGATCATCAGCTTCAGCACATTCAAGATCCCGAGACGCCAACTCCTTGTACAGTCTGCTCCCGGCCATTGGTTCCAGAGTCCATCTTGTTCCAATCACTGCTTCGTATCTGTTATTATTTACACATTGCCACAGTCTCAGCTGGGGACGACAGCTGGAAGCCGCTGTTGGTTTAATATCCGTTCTCGACGCTGTTTGGAAAATATACTTTATATTATGTCTGGGTTTTTGTTTTTAAACCTTTCTAACCACTTCCCTACTTATACCTTCTTACTGCTTCTATTAAAGGGCCACTAAACCTGGCCTTCACCGTGCTTTCTGTTAAAGAAATCCCATAATATATAGGTAGAAGCTACAGATTCATGTCACATGTGAAGACATTGGTAATAAGACAACTATGGGGGAGGGATAAAATATCTGACCACAGAGACTGTCCCACCTAAATCGGGACAGTGGGGGGGACGGTTTGGGGTGATTGTAATGGCTTTAATCTACAGAATGAAGGCACGCTTACCTGGTTGGCTCTAATAATCCCATACTCCTGTTTATTGGAAATATTAATGAGAAGAGTTTGTAGTGAGAGCCTTTGACACCCATTTGGCGTGTCCGAAAGAGGGCGAGAGGAAAGCCTTGCGATGGAGTGTGACTGGGGATCCTGGTGGATGCGGTAAACAGAGCTTTCATACAGAGCATTCATTTGTTAAATTAACCCCTTCAGCGCCCACCCTAAACTCATTATTTCGTTTTGGTTGATGTTCTCTTTTTAATACACGCCCTGGGGTCTTTGTTTTATTTTAGTTATTTATTATCTTGTCCATTTTTTCTGACTTTTTCCGCCAAATTCAAAAATCTCCTGTCTGCAGATGAGCAGCAGATCGTGCCGTACTGTAGTAATATCATTTAGATTTATGTGAGAATGTTGTGAATCTCTGTACGATGTGATACATATAATACATATAATACATATAATACATGTGCTCCTGGTTAGAGAGACCGAGATGAGTCATTCTCCCAGCTGAGGCTGCAACTGAAATACGGACCCTACTTATCCCTTATAAACTACCAGAGACATTTATATACATGTAGCGTACATTGTAAGTGACAAACAGTGACACTTTAATTGTTATTTGATCTACTAACGAGGTAGATCATTGCATTCCGTTGATTCTTTACATTGTGCTGTCACCCAAATTTGCTGCTGATTTATAATATAATATTCTTGCTACTAGGTTCTTCCTGCCAAAGTTCTTCCTCAACTCCGTTCTCTAAATACTCTTAATGTATTAAACTCTCACCCTGGCTGGATTCTTCAGTACCTGGTCACAGGAGAGCAGGGCTGGCATCAGAAACTGTGGGACCCAGTACTAATTAGTCTGGCGGGGCCCCCCCTCCCCATACATGGGCCCCCCTCCCTCTTTGCCATACAAGCGCCCCCTATTCCTTATCACAGTACATTCCCCCCCCCCACTCCCTCATCTCACCGTAAATGTCCCCCTCTCCACTTCCCGCAAGCATGGTTAATGTCCCCCTCTCTCTCCCCCACAATCACAGTTAATGTCCCCCTCTCTCTCCCCCACAATCACAGTTAATGTCCCCCTCTCTCTCCCCCACAATCACAGTTAATGTCCCCCTCTTCCCCCCCACAATCACAGTTAATGTCCCCCTCTCTCTCCCCCACAATCACAGTTAATGTCCCCCTCTCCCCCCCACAATCACAGTTAATGTCCCCCTTCTCTCTCCCCCACAATCACAGTTAATGTCCCCCTCTCCCCCCCACAATCACAGTTAATGTCCCCCTCTCTCTCCCCCACAATCACAGTTAATGTCCCCCTCTCTCTCCCCCCCCCCCACAATCACAGTTAATGTCCCCCTCTTCCCCCCCCCCACAATCACAGTTAATGTCCCCCTTCTCTCTCCCCCACAATCACAGTTAATGTCCCCCTCTCCCCCCCACAATCACAGTTAATGTCCCCCTCTTCCCCCCCCACAATCACAGTTAATGTCCCCCTCTCCCCCCCCACAATCACAGTTAATGTCCCCCTCTCTCTCCCCCCACAATCACAGTTAATGTCCCCCTCTCTCTCTCCCACAATCACAGTTAATGTCCCCCTCTCTCTCCCCCACAATCACAGTTAATGTCCCCCTCTCTCTCCCCCACAATCACAGTTAATGTCCCCCTCTCTCTCCCCCACAATCACAGTTAATGTCCCCCTCTTCCCCCCCCCCACAATCACAGTTAATGTCCCCCTCTCTCTCCCCCACAATCACAGTTAATGTCCCCCTCTCTCTCCCCCACAATCACAGTTAATGTCCCCCTCTCTCTCCCCCACAATCACAGTTAATGTCCCCCTCTTCCCCCCCCCCCCACAATCACAGTTAATGTCCCCCTCTCTCTCCCCCACAATCACAGTTAATGTCCCCCTTCTCTCTCCCCCACAATCACAGTTAATGTCCCCCTCTCCCCCCCACAATCACAGTTAATGTCCCCCTCTCTCCCCCCCACAATCACAGTTAATGTCCCCCTCTCTCCCCCCCCCACAATCACAGTTAATGTCCCCCTCTCTCCCCCCCCCACAATCACAGTTAATGTCCCCCTCTCTCCCCCCCCACAATCACAGTTAATGTCCCCCTCTCTCCCCCCCCCCCACAATCACAGTTAATGTCCCTCTCTCCCCCCCCCCCACAATCACAGTTAATGTCCCCCTCTCTCCCTCACAATCACAGTTAATGTCCCCCTCTCTCTCCCCCACAATCACAGTTAATGTCCCCTTCTCTCTCCCCCACAATCACAGTTAATGTCCCCCTCTTCCCCCCCCCCACAATCACAGTTAATGTCCCCCTCTCTCTCCCCCCACAATCACAGTTAATGTCCCCCTCTCTCCCCCCTACAATCACAGTTAATGTCCCCCTCTCTCTCCCCCCACAATCACAGTTAATGTCCCCCTCTCTCCCCCCTACAATCACAGTTAATGTCCCCCTCTCTCTCTCTCCCACAATCACAGTTAATGTCCCCCTCTCTCTCCCCCCACAATCACAGTTAATGTCCCCCTCTCTCTCCCTCCACAATCACAGTTAATGTCCCCCTCTCTCCCCCCCACAATCACAGTTAATGTCCACCTCTCTCCCCCCCACAATCACAGTTAATGTCCCCCTCTCTCCCCCCCCCACAATCACAGTTAATGTCCCCCTCTCTCCCCCCTACAATCACAGTTAATGTCCCCCTCTCTCTCCCCCCCCACAATCAAAGTTAATGTCCACCTCTCTCCCCCCCCACAATCACAGTTAATGTCCCCCTCTCCCCCCCCCCCACAATCACAGTTAATGTCCCCCTCTCTCTCTCCCACAATCACAGTTAATGTCCCCCTCTCTCTCCCCCCCCCCCACAATCACAGTTAATGTCCCCCCTCTCCCCCCCCCCACAGTTAATGTCCCCCTCTCCCAGTAGTACAGTTACATAGTATGTATAGTGTACAAGGCACCGTATAATAAGTAAATAAAAAGCAGAAATGTAACCTAGTGACGGGATCTCTTTAAATCAAATGTCCACCCAAACTCAACATCCAGCCGGTTCCTCCATCCCCATAAGTAATTAGAAGGACCGTGGGGGACCCAGGAGATAGAGAAGTAAAAAATAATTATTTCGGAGCAAAATAAATTTTTCTGACATCAAAAGAAACCTAAACCACGTCTGTGGCCCCTACGTTATAACCTCTACATCATTGTCCTCCTGTAACCGCTGCAGCTGGAATCAGTTGGACGTTTGACCTCTGTATTTTGTGTTTTTCCAGATTTTTTGACGACTTGGAGAAACGGCACAAAGATAACCCCTTCATCAACGACATCAGCGACATCGTGGAGAATCACTCTCTCAACCACTTCCAGCCCTACGTCATCTACTGCTCCAATGAGGTGTATCAGCAGCGGACTCTCCAAAGACTGATGTAAGTTAGGACGCCCCACAGCACAGGACCAATGAGTATGTGAATGATTATACATAATACTAAAGAGGGTTATATAATCACTATATAGTAAATAATAGATGAATGGGTATCTGAGACCTTTCTTGTGTCAGCTCAAAGCCAGAACTTGTTTTGTTTTGGCTGACCAGTCCCCAGTATGACAGAAATCATCTGCACAGGTTGCAGAGTGTTAAATTCCTACACAGGCTCATGGGGAGTAAAATACCAGAAGGTTAACTGACATGCTGTGCCATGCATTTTAACTTTTTGTCCCGTATCAGAATCTATCAGAACAGTGCCGTAAAATGTGGCTGTAATGGAGAGGAGGGGCTCCATATTTGACGTTTTACATTTTTGTGTGCAGGGGATGTGTTTTTTTTAATATAAAAAAATAAATATATATATATATATATATATATAACATTATACCTTTCCAACATTTGGAAGCGGCTTGGAGGCTTGGTCAATTTCCCAGGGGGTGTGGCTCGCACAAAACTTTTTAACTTGTTTTTGTACCGGAGGGCCACATCACTGTTTTAGGATGTCCTAGATAACTGATAGCTAGAATCTGTTTGGCTGCTATTCAGTGATGCCGTCGCTCTTACCTGTTGAAAGTTTTAGTAAATGTGCCCCTTATTCTAATAGTTCTATTCTACGTAGAGCAGGAAGAATCATTACTGGGTCCGGTCCGGTGCATGTGGTCTGACGTACACCGTGATCTTTCTCCCATATGACATTATTTGGCAGGGACAGAATGGGAGTGCAGATAATGTTTCCCAGCACAGATTTGTGCTATTGTCTCCCGCACACCTTGCAATGTCAGCTTGGTTGCAATAGATCCTCTAATTTGCAACATTATGAATGTTAACCTGGAAATAAGGCCAGGAAGTGACTTTGTTTTAAAACCCCATATCAGCAGCGTAGATATAGGATTATTTTATATGGATTTACATCTGGTATGATGGCTCTCAAAATGGGGGGTACTCTGCTGTATACATTAAAGAGGACCTCCACCCAAAATGTAAATGTTAGTATTGCAGTAATACGTGCGCAGCATAAAACATATTATTTCCTCAACTACAGTGGCTGTAATTGTGGATATACTGGTCTGACTAGACTTGTGCATTCATATGTGTACGTATCTCACAGCATCGCATCTTCTGTCTGCACAAGGGTTAAAATCTCACACTGAGTTTCCTTTAACAATGAAATCTTACCCGGCTGCGATCCTGATCCAGATTATTCACCCTACAATTGTCCGACCTTGTATAAAGTGCACATGTTTGGTGTCCCTGTACTTGGGGATGTTAGCTGATGAGATTCTGGGGTAAATATCTATCGGTGCACTTATTACATACAAGTAACTATGGGAATAATTCTGAAAGTGAATTTCTTTTTAACTGTTTTTGCCTCCTGATATCTAAAGCTAAAAATATATTCTAATATACAGTCAATAGAAGATTCTCTCTGTTTTGAAAATATTTACAATTCTTAGTTATAATATCTATTTGGCTAGAAAATAAAAATAACAAAACAAATCCACATAATAAGGGGTTAAACTCCAAATATTTGGTTACTAATTTTCTATCTTCAAAACAATAGTCAATAGCAACTACCCCCCCCCCCCCCCCTTCAGTTGTTAAAATGTGTTTCAGTGACATTAGAGGCTGTAGATAAAAATATTCTTTTGCGTTTCACTCTTTTAGACTGTTGGTCTCTCAAATAACAGTGACTGCGTGTACTTCATGTATATTTCTAAATAATAAAAGTTGTTTGTTTTTAGCGTTAACCCCCCCCCCCCCCCCCCTTACAAACGTGTGTGCTACTGCCCCCTGGTGGGGAAAACTGGAAGCACTATTTTCTTTTGCATATTTAAAGCTGCACTAAGATTTGTAAAGGATTTCTTGAATGTCACATAAAATAGACAATGAGAGCCAAGCTTTTCTGTTCTGGCGAAAGTATTTCCAGCTCAGAAAGAGGGACAGCAGTAACAAGAACGAAAAATAAATGTAAGAAGACCACAATTTTGTGGTCTGAACATAGGCGTAAACTTACGACAGCAGAATTAAATATATGCAGCACAAAATAGAGCATGTACATGCAGCTAGCTGGTTGTCTCTGCGGCGGAGGGGCACACATTTTTCGGTATTTGCGTCACAAGAGAACTGGTAGAGTGGGCTACTATTCCAGGAGGACTGCCAGAAATTTGGGATACTAGACAAGCACGGGGAACCAAAAAGACCTTTGTCCTTAACACAGCATATTTGTGTGTATCTAGCAAAATGAAAACATGAGGTATTGGTTCATATTTTGATCAAAGCCTTTAAGCCTGCATCCCAGCGTCAAGGGTTATATCATTGTATGCAGGTCCTTTGTTGACTTGTATGCTTGCAAGTATGGGGAACCTGCCACCAAGGAGTGGAGTATTGGTGGAAATATGACAATGATTTCATGTGTATTATATATAGTGTCTATATGACAGCACATTGAAGATGGTGACGTTTCAGAATTCCAGGGAAGAAGGAAGCATTGAAGTCTCTGTGTCTTTGTCATTTCAGAACCACAAATGCATCCTTTAAAGAAACATTGAAGCAGATTGAGATGAAGCCGGAGTGCGGAGGGCTACCAATGATCTCCTTCCTCATTCTCCCCATGCAACGAGCTACTCGGCTCCCTCTACTGATGGATGTGAGTACTGCAGTGGACCCTTTCTAAACTACGCTGCTGGCGAAAGACAGATCAAACCTCTGCATTACCAAATGTTTACCTGAGCTGTTCTCCATTACTGTCTAGCTGGAAATGAAGATATATATTGCAGAACCGTTTTGCCTATAATGAGTAATGTATTCCATTTCATATTCTTTGTGACCTAGACCAAGGCAGTCATAAGTGGGCGTCAGCCACAATCATTGTCACTCGCCAAAAGTGTGGTTCTATTCAAGATATAACCAGCCCAATCTCCTCCCAGCACCTCAAATCTCAGTAGTGTTCGGACACAAAGGTCTGGAGAATTCAGCATTGTGCTATAAATGTGTCCACTAGGGGGCAGTCCTGGGAATCCCTGACTCATGTCCAGGGGAGTCCTAACACTGGGACCTAGATATTATCTTAATTACTAAAGTGAGAGTAAAAGGTCCCATTTTCAAAACGCACCTAATAAAACACTTTCCTTGTAACATTTATTGATTAACTTCCATCATCTGTTAATAACGTGTGCACGCTGCATTTTCTAGACGATCTGCCAGAAAACCGATGTGTACTCCCCAGAGTATGAAGCCAGCACTCGAGCGCTGAAAGCCATCAGTAAGGTGAGTGTTGCCCTAAACCTACTAATTAACCTAACGAGGTGTTTTAGGTCCGTGTATGGAGCGCCTGTCTCCGTAGGTGACCCAGGGGCTTTGTGGTGACATAATAAGGTCTGTACATTAATAACGCGCTCGTTCTGTTACTAGTTGGTGAAACAATGCAATGAGGGCGCCCGTAAGATGGAGAGGACGGAGCAGATGTACACCCTACAGACCCAGCTGGAGTTTGGGAAAATCAAGGTTCGTGAAATGGAGGATTATGGGTATTTGTATAGAGATGTTCAGTTTAATACACTGTAGTATAACAGTGCAGGATATCCTGTTATGTGACACACAGTTTAATTATTTATTTTATTTATTTCCTATTCTTTAACCAAGGGAGACCTTGCAGAGCCACAAAAAGGAAATAATAGATCTCCCCTTTTGCCAGCGCTAATAGATCCAGTGAAAACTGGATCTACTAATGCTGTAGTATCATTCCTGTTACTATTGGATCCGTTTTTCATGGATCTACAAGTGCCGCCTTGCGGAGGATGGTGATTCGGTAGTCGCTTGTTTTTGTCTGGGCTTCTATCTTCCTAGAGCTGGTAAGGCTGAGAACCAACCGGGTCGTCACTGACCGCCTATCAGCCAACCATTTGTTAGCGTCTGACTCAGGACGCCAGAGTCCCTGCGGGGCCCGTCGTGGCCCCAACCTCCATGGTGTGATGTTACACAACTAGGGCAATATCATATAAAATGATATATAAAATATAATACACTATGGGGAGTATTCAATTGTTAGCGAGATCGCTGAAATACTCGCGCTCCAAAAATATTACCGTTAATACGGTAATATCTCGCTGCTGAAATCCAGCGAGTAAATTACCGTATTAACGGTAATATTTTTGGAGCGCGAGTATTTCAGCGATCTCGCTTACAATTGAATATCCCCCTATGGGGGGGGTAACAATTGAATGACTCCAATGTATAATACCCTATAATGTCGTTATAGGTCCCCCAGTACATAATTGCAGAATAGCCTATAATGTACCTGGGGATGATATTTTAGTGTCAACTGCGTTCATTGACGTAAGCTCCATGACTGTCCACCGTGCCTCTACCTATCTCTCTGCCGCCCTCCCCAACATGGCGTCGGGTTAGATGCAGACGACCGAGTGAGTCCTCTATGTATATGTGACGCTCTCTCTCTTCCCGTAGCCGTTCCCTCTGATCTCCGCCTCCCGCTGGCTCCTGAAACGCGGAGAGCTGACACTCGTGGAAGAATCTGGACTTTTCCGGAAAGGCTTCGGGAGACCTTCCTGCTACGCCTTCCTGTTCAACGACGTTCTCATCATTACTAAAAAGAAAAGGTAATTACAATGCAGTAGAATAATGTTTCATTTCCCTGTGGTGCAGCTTATTATTTTTTAAAAAAAATCTATAATGCATCGAAATGAACTTTTAACCTTTTAAAGTTTTGATACGGAAAAGCAGGGACACCCTCGTGAGCTGAAGTTTGCTCATCCCTGTATTTCCGTCTAGGTACCAGGTAAGGTAAAATCGTTCTGGGAACCTCTTACTGCTGACCCTGTTATTTTGGGTGTATGAGGAATCTGAATTATTGTAAAATAAACATTGAGAGTTAAAAGTCTTGGGTGCAAAAAAGTGGGCTGTCTTGGAAAAATCAGGACATCTTTCTAAAGCCATGTTAAGGTCATTCGTGTGATTTTAGCTGGCAGTGAGCAGCCTATACGTCATAGGCAAACCAAGGGGGGCGGTTACTAGTGCCTTGAAACCCCCCTCCAAGCCTGGGGCACTGTATAATTGAGGTGTCTGGACCCTGCTCCCACTGCACACGGCTCTGCTTGAAAAGGGAGAGCTGTGTGCACCTAACAGTAGTGCACTGAGCATTGCCCATTTATATTATGGGGATAGGAAGAGTTGGAGAGCAGCCAAGCACTGTCTAATATTATAGCCACGCCCCCATGCATGCTGGTCACGCCCACTGGCGGCGTGGTGTGGAAACTTTCCTCTACAAATCCTGCGTTTGTACGTGTACTGGGAACCAGTGACATCCCTGAGGTAGTTTGCGAGACTCATGACGGCAGCCATTTTGAATCACTAGACATCACCATGTACCTCAGTGATGTCGGTGCTCCCAGTGTAGAGACTATTGGTAAACTGACAAATAATGTGTCTGCTTCCTTTATAAATGGAGCTGCTTATATCCAGCTAACCGAAAAAGAAAATGGCTACAGCATGCCCCGTATTTCTTTATTCATGGGTTTACTATGGTCACACACCAGAATTAATGTCATTGTAATGCACCCGTTGTCTGCACACACTGGAGGCAGCCATTTTGTGGGCCGATATTTATGAAAGGTGCGGCCTATCAACTTACTCAGTGACGTCGCTGATGCTTGAGGTGAAAAGTAAATGAATAGACCTCTTTATTGATAAAACGGCTGATTTTAATGTTTATATTACTGACTGCGCCATTCTTTAACACTCCTTTAATTACCAGTGATGACAGCTATCTGGTGATGGATTACGTGAAGACGGATCAGCTCGCTGTCGATAAGATTGACAACGGAGAGATCTCCCCCTCTGTCAAGTCGGGGAGCACCGGAAGCCGCAGTCCCACCGGTCCGTTCCCGTTTCAAATTTCGATGAGGAAAAACAGCGAAGGGCGACGAGAGCTGATTGTTCTGGCAACTGACACCTTGTGAGTGGTGTTTGGGGGGGGTCTGTGCAGGGGGCCTGAGAAACCTCTGGTCTGAGAAGGTATCTTAGTCTTCCCTGTCCTAAAGTCATCATCATCATCACCATTTATTTATATAGCGCCACTGATTCCGCAGCGCTGTACAGAGAACTCACTCACATCAGTCCCTGCCCCATTGGAGCTTACAGTCTTTATTCCCTAACACACATACAGAGACAGAGAGAGAGACTAGGGTCAATTTAATAGCAGCCAATTAACCTACTAGTATGTTTTTTGGACACCCAGGGTCTGATTCATCTTCAAACGCAACGTGAAAGCAACTTGCATTTAAAAAAACAAAACATAAACGCACATAACTTGTGCGCCTGTATTCAAATACAAGAGGATCTCAAGAAACGTTTCCATTTGAATCTGGCTATAAGTTACTTGCTGCATGCTGCCAGACAGAACACACTGCAGGATACATACATGCATATATATTTTTTTTTAATATGAAATACATAAATCAGGGTTCTCTTAAAATGCATTTTTATAGTTTCTCTTGCACACACATGTTGTGAGATACATACGTGTAGTCATCGCTATCAGTTGACGTTTACACTTGCCCTGTAACTGGAGCAAATTACACAGCTAAAAAAAATCACGTACCTAAAAGATGCCCAGAGCTTGAATGGGCGGCATGTATCGTGTGCCATGTATCGTGTGCCATGCATCGTGTGCCATGCATCGTGTGCCATGTATCGTGTGCCATGTATCGTGTGCTGGACCTCAGAGCGCCCTTACTGTACATTTCTTACGTTGTTCCTCCGCTACCCACCCCGATACGCCCTGCAAGATGTAGGGGGTCGTAAGTGTCATTAGCGTGCAGTTGCCTCCACTGGCATAAGTGCTATTCTGGTGCATTCGCTGAGCTTTTTATCACAAGATACGGCACACAAAGGTACTTTTGTTCAAGATGATTCAATCCCCCAATGTCTCAATTTTTTATACAAGATCCTTCCTAGAGCCCATTATATTAATATTTCCACCAACCTTTAGAAGAATTGTTTGTGTAATTATTTCTCCATCCTGTGTATTACAGCTGTATCAGGGCAGTGTGAAAACCACAGTGGAATGATCCATGTGCTCTAACTCTTGGAGCCCTTGGCTTCTGCCTGTGTTGCCTGCTTTATATTTACGCTTGTCTTTCATTGTGCGCAGGAGCGACCGGGCGAGATGGATCACGGCACTCGAGGTCAAAGAAGAACATAAGCGATATAGTAAATCCAAGACCATGGGTAAGAACAGAATAGGGGGCTTATTGAAGCTTCCATATTAAAGTCTAGTCCAGATGTTCTCAGAGTCGAACCCCAAAACACGGGTCACTATTGTCATTTTTAGTAAGTCCCCATCATCCTATTTGTAAACCCTTTGTGTACGACCAACTAAATATTAACAATGTTCTAATACTATTATTAGATGTTCTTTATTACCTATTAATTGTATTTGTAAAATTATATACTTAACTTTTAATTACATTGGAAACAACAGCAAAGAAGCAGAAAGCAATTTAAAAAAAAAACAAAAAAACATTGTTGGCTACAAAAGCACTTTCACAACATTATTTGGGTCATGGACGAAAACAAAAGTTTAAAATCCACTGTTCCGGCCTATATATAAACCATACTGGAGATACCCAGATGTTATGGAGCAGAGTAAGTTGGGGGATTTACACTTATACGCTACCTGCAGTGGGGGAAATAAGATCCACAACATTCAGTAGTTTGTGATAGGTCATCTTTTTTTAAAAACTAGCTTTAGCAACTTGTGGATTTCCAGGGTACTGTATGTCAGGCTGGAAAAGCATGCTGGGAATTGTAGTTCCACAACAGCTGGAACATACCAGTTACCTGTGTTATTGGGATCCCACATTTTATTATATCCATTGAACTCTCATGTCTGTGGCCAAATCACTATGACAATGGTACAATATTTTCTGGTTGAAACTTTGCTCAGTCTTCCCTCTTATTGTGTCCTCTAAGATCAGGGTCTTGGTCTATCTAGCAACAGTTCCCATCGAAGGGTAATATGTAAGGGGACCAAGCGATCCTCTGTAAGGGGGGACCAGCACTACAATGGTCCAATGCACCAGACCCCTAATCTACTGCCCGTTACGTCTAGCAGAATACTCCTGGCACAAACCTATTACCTATAGTGGCAAAGCGGAAACACTACAAACCGTTTCCTGTCTGACGCTATTAATACACAACCGTTCTAGGAGCTGTCTGCTAGGTGTATCAGACAGATGTTCCCCATAGCAATGAGTATGTGGCAAAGCATCGCAGTGTATCCACCGTCTCCACGCAGCGGAGTCAGACGTCATGTGATCGGCCTGTCCATGATCACTAGAGAAACGTGTATTGATATTGGTCCATCTCACACATTTGCTGGAGTTCTCTTTAATGATATGTGGATGTAATGATTTGATCAGCGGAGAATTATTCTCTAACCCACCCAGTGTAAGGTGCCAATATAGTTGTATATTTCTGTCAGTTAGATTGTCCAGTGTCCAGATGGATCCGTTTGTACTTGGTACATGGCGTATTGAGACCCCGGATTTTACACCTGTGTTGTATCCTGGAACATTAGATTTCCTGCCAGTAAACGCATTGTTCCACCTTTGTTGCACTTGGCTTCCTCACCTCACAGCGTCACCAAGTTAATGAGCAACTTTCTAGTTTGATATCAGTTTTTCATCTCATGTTTCCAATCTGTTTTTTTATTTGTTTATTAAAGAACTATCAAGCAGGGACTTAAACTCTTCTCCTTGTATCTGTGTGATGTAGATATTAAGGGAACTAGGCATAAAATTATTATGTAATAAGGCTTTAGCTGGTTTCTGTGATGGTGTTAGGAAGTCAGTGCAGATCTTACCGTTTCCCACAGTCGCATTGTTTCCCTTCTCTTCCCCATAATCTCCTTCCAACGCTGTCATGACCATCTGTTTGCTGTTTGATCAGCTTGGGAGCCCGGCCTAATTTAATAGCAAGAGATGTATAATAACATTGGGGAAAGGATATGTCATCATTGGGGTTGTGGTTCGGTTTAGGGAGGTCCAAGTCGCCCCAATCCACCTTGGTCACATCCCCAATTCACGTATTACACCCCGATCTCTCTGCAGTAGATATAGGACTGTCGCACGTAGCAATAGCATAAACTACGGACAACGTGATTAAGGGCGAGATCGGTCATGTTGGGGAAATGGGACAAGTCGGAGAGAGACAGAGAATACAACAGGAGGATGAGGCAAGTGGTGGATACACGTTATATGATGAGTTCCATCTTCTGTTCCAGAGCTGCGTCAGGTGGAGATGACCAAAGCTTTTATGGCCAAACAGGCTGACGAGGTCTCGCTGCAGCAATCGGACGTGGTTATGGTCCTCCAAGAAGAAGATGGTAATATATTTACATTTCCCACTAATAACAGCAGTACGTTTATATTTTATAATGAAAGTGTGATGCCGATATATAGAAACTCTTGTACATAATATCAGTATAACCGGTGAGTTGTGATGTCATCACTTCATTGTTGGTTAGGGGGTCATTATACAACATATATGGCCCCCAATATGTGTCTGCTCCAGATTAGGGTAAACACCATCCACCACAGTCTCTCATTTCACCAACTGCGTCAAAAACCTGAAGGCGTCCAGAGATCTCCGCGGCTGTGCTTCATGTACAAGTTCGTTACGAGGGGCAGCTGCACCCCCTTCCCCTTCCCCAGGAGCGAAAGCCTTTAAATGTAAAAGAAATGTCCGCCATGTAACACTTAGTTAAGCTGTAATCTGACGACCATTTCCACGGTCATCCCCTTATTTGTGTATATATTATTTAGGATGGTTTATTTCCATATTTTAGGATTTTTTTATTCAATTTTCCCTTTGACCTGTTACTTATTCCCTTTTAGGCTGGTACGAGGGGGAGCGGTTACGAGATGGAGAACGAGGATGGTTTCCTCAGAGTTACGCTAAAGAAATCACTAACCAGACAGCGGTGGAACGTAATGTGCAACGAATGGAGAGACTGAGGATTGAGACGGATGTGTAGATCAGTTTGGGATGGATTATATGCTATAACCTACTGACACTCCTTGTCACGGACACTCCCGGATCCCAAACACTGCCGTAACGAGAGGGGGGGGGGGGGGCAACCTAGTGTCAAATAATTTCATATGTGAGGATTTCTGCAACTCTTATCTCTTACCTGACGCTGGGAACGATCTTCTGAAGTCCTCTTCCTGTTTACTCTCCGACATCACATGACCGGTACAAAAGTTTTTCCATCTCTGTCGGACTTATTTTTAATCATTTCACTTGTTTCTTTTGTTCTTTCTTCTCTATTTTGTATTTGAATTGTGGTGGTGAATACGGTGTAAATTGATCTTTTTCCATCAGCAGAAACTTGCAAACTTTTTCTTTCTTTTTTACTTAGTAGCTGAAATGGAAATTCACATTGGACTCTTTGAATTGGGACGGGGGACAGTTGTGCTTTGTAAATAGCGTTTCTTTCGAAGAAAACAAATCACGAAAATGTTTTTAGTTTGGGTAATAAGAACGACAATCATGTAGTATCTGAACATAGAGTGTTAGTAACTAACGTGCCATAGTTTTTATACTGATATATGTGTATGTAACACTGCTTGTGTGGATGTGTTAAGAGTTCAATATGCCGACCACATATACTGTTTGTGGCAGTGGCATAGGTGAACACTCCGTTAGACGGGAGTACTGGGGTATTATGGGTACAGTATCTTTACTCTTAGCATAATGATAGACCAAAAGCGCATCCAGTCTGATCAGATCTGGGGGTAAATGTATCAAGCTGAGAGTTTTCCGGCTGGTTTGAAAAACCAATCAGATTCTAGCTATCATTTATTTAGTACATTCTACAAAATGACAGCTATAATCTGATTGGTTGCTATAGGCAACATCCCCACTTTTCAAACCCGCCGGAAAACTCTCAGCTTGATACATTTACCCCCTGATCCTCTGGTGACCTCCGGTACATGATTCACCATTAGTCCGCGCAGAATTGGACAGCAGAGTCTTTCTTTCTGTGTGCTGCACACTCGATTCATTTACAAGATCCAGAATATCTGTCCTGTTGCCAAATGTACCGGCCTGATGTATAGATGCCGGTTTATGCCTTTATGTTGTGTCTTTCACCCTAATAATTGGTTGAATTTTGTAAGAGCCCCCCCCCCTTTATCTGACGTATTTCAGATTCTTGTCCCGAGATCGTAAACGTAGCAGAACCCTTTCATATATCTGTCTGATATGATACTGTATATATGTGGTGGATACATAAATACACTGTATCATAGTAATAAGCACTCGTAGGAATGTGTGTGTGAGCTGTATCCATCTGTCTGTTCCTGGCAGCTGATTTTCTTTTTACTGTATTGAAATCCTACGAAGTGTACAATGAACAGGAACTATTAGATATTTCCAGATCACGATTTGTTTGTATCATGTTAAGCTTAACTGACGCCATTCACTACGGCCACGGAAATAGGTCACCGAGCTGAGGATCAGCAGACGGACTTCACAATATTATTTATTTTTTGAATTGTTTTACTGTGGGGACATTTTAAAGACATTTAAACCTGTTGCACAGAAAACTGTAACTGTTTCTGGGGTTACAGCATGTTCTGGTACTTCTGTTCCAGTTTTCACCCAAAAATGTTGTTTCCGTTCTGTAGAAACTATACTATATCTCCCATAGAAGATGTAGTATGAAAATGGTGCTCTCACAATCCCATAGAGAGATAATATGATACTATTAATGTTTGTTAACACCGTCCATATAATATCAGGTTCGCTTTTAAACTTTAGTGCGTTTAAGGGCTGATTCGCGTCAATACTCCGCGGCGAAGCAACGTTGCGGATTTTGCCTCTCGCCCCATTGAGGTTGCGCCGGAAAATCTGCGTTGTTGGGGTAACTTAATACCCAGAAATGCTCGCAGGCAAACATCGCAGTGAATTTAATTCCTTCCCCCCCCCCTCTTAGTTTTGCACTTCCCAAAAAGTTAAAGATAGGATCCTCAAATTCTGCATAGTCTTCTCCAAGGTCCCTGATTTCATGTTCGTTCAAAAATCTCTCCTATCCTTTACTCTACATATGTTCAGATAAATAAATATTTTACATACACACATAAATATATTTGTAAACTTGTAAAATTCTTTCAATAAACTCTACAAAAAAAACTATTTGTAACATTGTGTTTTTATTTACCGAGAATAACGATGCAATAATTATTTATAGCTAATCTAAGAAAAGCCAAATTAGTCTATAGCCCTGATTAGTCCTCGGACTATTACTTATTAGTATCTAGGAAGATGAGACTAATATAGAAATAGCAGTTGGCGTACCTAGGACGGGATATAATTCGCCCTGTCCTATAATGTACAACAAGAATATAACTTTATCGTTTCAATATTAACACACTGAATAATTTCGGGGGAGTCCACCTTTAGAAAGTTATATTCCCCAGGACGGATTTGTTCACTGAGCCCTTAGATACAGCAACAGATCTGCGTAAATCTACTTTTAACCAATGCACAGAAATAAGTTCTGTTAATTGTGACCAGGGTCAAAGACACTAAACAAATCTGTAGACGTAACTGAAGGCTGAGTTCTCCTTTAATTTGTTTTGTTTAAGGTTCTCTGGTTGCTGTCATTTCTTTAGAAAATTGCATTTCTATTTTTTTACGTATAAAATCAGATAATAATACATCTATTTGTAGCTATCGCATCTATTTATTCTGTACTGTTCAGCTGGTGTATGAAATTGGTTATAAATATACAATATGACTGCATTATTTTGTTTTGTGTTTATTAATAATGCAATGAATAACTCTTTGTTGGTAATTAGGGACTTGTCATGATTCTGTAGATGTGATGAGTGGCTACTATTAGATTCTCTAACTTGTATTTGTGTTTTTCAAACTTTAATCATTCAAACTCGACTGGAAAAAAGATGAATAGAAGGACTCACATTATGGTATCTTAGACAATGGAATAATTAACATGTGTGCTATGATAAATTAGTTGCAGCAGCCCCAATTGTTCAGCTTCATGTTTGTTCTATACAACCTCATACCCAGCATAACAGCCTGGCGTCCACCACGATTAAATGCATTTCCACATTCAGCTAATATAAAAATGGATCTAGACTTTGAACAGCAACTTCTCTCATTTGTACCACTAAGGTTAGACTGTATTACCTACAGGTAAACACTAGGTGGCAGCATTACCTCAATTTTAAAACTCTTCTCAATGGGGATATTCTGGTGGAAATTGAATATGTTAGAAATGTCTGATTTTTTTTTTCTACCACCATATTGTGTTAATATTATGCATTATGTTCCTATGTAGCGAGGTCTTGTTTATCCTTTTTTTTTTTTTTTTTTTTTTTTTATTGTTTTTGGAAGTGATTTTAGACAGTGTAATAGTTCTTCTCGTTTCTCTGTAAAGATCACTTCTTAATGTGGAGTACAGATGCAATTGGAAAAAAAGACGTGTTTTGTTTTATTGTGGTGTTAAGTAGCCCACGCCCCCTGTTATTCTGCATAAGACGAGGCGTGAGTGGCAGAACATTATAGAAGATGCCGGACAAAGAACCGTGAGTAAGTTTGCAGTAACATATATTAATATACACACTCTCCAACTGTCTCTCCTCTAACGCAGAGGTCCTCTTTTGTGTCTGATCTATACATATCTACAGATAGATGTATCCGATGATTTGCAAAAGATAAAATGTCTGCCTCTTAGAGGAAAAAAAATCTATGGCAATTCATTCTGTTTTGTGCTTTTATTTTATTTTTTACGTCCGTTAGCTTAGGTGACCCTGTGTCTGTGTAGCAGACTGACTGTGTCTAGCAGACATTTTTGTTTGCCAACCAGAGAGCTTTTGAAAAGGAGATAATGATTTGTAGCAGGATATCTAAGAAAAATGATGAGCATGTTTAATAGGTACTTAATTTGCTGTCTATGTGGGATCGCTGCTTTAATTTGAAGTTTCACACTTGGCTATTTAAAATTATTGTTTTGAAGTCTAGTGCAAAACATGAATTACATCACACTGAAAGATTGGTCTGGTCTAATGGCCATTTTGTTCAGTGTTAACTTAGTCGATGCAATTAATCTTGTGCTGCTTATTGGCTGATTATATCAGTTACTATTGTAGAATGATCCTCACGTTTTGTGTATTATACATCCCAGCACAAGTGATATTACAAGTGGTCAGGATTAATGCTGTTTAATGCAGCTAAATAGCCCGGATTCATACGGGGGCCAGAAAACACTTTTAAATTTGTTGCTGCCAGATGTCTGCTCACTTCTCATATCTCAGGTGCCCAAACCACTGTTCGCTGCCGCTCGGTGAGGCCGACGAGAGACTCGCTAAGGGTGAGTGTCCACACGGCACAGATACCACAATAGCTGGACAGTCACAGTCTGCCTGAGTCTGCTATAGGCTTATTATTCTCATACCCCATGTATTATATGTAATGTTTATTATAGAATAGGCCAGGCCTAATCTGTGGCTCTCCAGGTGTTGTGAAACTACAAGCCCCAGCATGCTTTCCAGTAGATAGCCAGTCAATAGCTATCAAGGCATGCTGGGACTTGTAGTTTCACAACACCTGGGGAGCCACAGGTTGGCCTAGGCCTAGATGAAGTAATTTGTAATTTGTGGAGCCCCAGTCAATCAGAGGGAGCCCAGGAGAGCATCAGTCGGGGCAGACAGAGGTTATATTTACTAAAGAGAAATACAATTATAATTGACACCTATTTTCTCTTCAATGTGCAGTGAACTCAGGATGTCACCTGTCCGGGTTTCAGGAGTCCTGAGCACCAGAATTACTCTCCTTTCAACAGCGCGTCCCCACTCCAGCTCTCCGCATAGGTCGCTCAACCTGTCATTCTACACAGAGTTCAGCCAATCGGAGATGAGAAGGGGTGGGATTACCTCAGCACACAGGTGAGTGTTCTCCAACTCTGATATGAATCAGACGACGCTTCGTTGTAGTCACAGGAATCTGCTTTGTGTTATTGTCACTGGAATATGCGCTGTAGTCACCTCATAGGTGATAATGGTCCCTGATTCCCAGGGACAGTTGGCTCTTGGATGCCTCATCGGTTCTAATGTTCTGTGAAAGTTGATGTGGTTTTTTTTGTTTTTTTAAAAGGCGTATTTATAATGCAAACAAAGCTGCAACATATATTATTATAATGGTGCTTGTAGTGCAACAAGGTGCACAGAGGCCGTATCACACGAGTTCTGCTTTCATGTACCAGGTAAGTGACCCTGGAAACTATTATAAAATGTTGTCAGTTATGTAACCAGACAACGGGCTCCGCGTTGTACCGCGGTCACCATACTACGGGCTCCGCGTTGTACCGCGGTCACCATACTACGGGCTCCGCGTTGTACCGCGGTCACCATACTACGGGCTCCGCGTTGTACCGCGGTCACCATACTACGGGCTCCGCGTTGTACCGCGGTCACTAGAACTTGGGCTCCGTGTTGTATGTAATTTGTTTGTTGGATCAGACAGTGTACTGTGGTATCAGAATAGAGCTGTGTACAGTATTACTGACTCTCTCAGAGGCCCAGGACATACCTTCTAACCTTAGTACACATGCCAAGTATCCTCTCTTACAGAGTAATAAAGACGTCCTTCTAACAGGTATCGGATGCCAGAAGTACTTTCTTTTTATGTGGACTGTGTGTTCTCTGCACGAAGGATATCCACGTTTCATAGCCTGTTGCATTAACTGCAGCGATGCTTTTTCCAGTTGTGGCCTTGGCCAACGGCACATGTATAATATATGGGCACAGTTTGTATGTATAGGAAATGTCTTCCATGTATATATAATGGCAGCTGCCATATTGTTTGTCTCACCAGAGGTGCTCTTGAAAATTCAGCTGTCAAATGGGCTCTATCGACAGTCACTAAGTGCCTTGAGCGGACCTGGCCAACCTGAGGCTCTACAGGTGTTGTGAAACTACAAATCCCAGCCCGCCCTGCCAGCTATTGGCTGGCTATCTACTGGCAATGCATGCTGGGACTTGTAGTTTCACAACACCTGGAGAGTCACAGGTTGGGCAGAGGGAGGTGTCGGCATTGGTCCTGGGCACCCACAAAAATGTCTTTCACCCAGAGTTCTCCTTTTAAAACCCCTTTGCCCAGGGATAGATAGAGATAGATAGATAGAGATAGATAGAGATAGATAGATAGAGATAGATAGAGATAGATAGAGATAGATAGAGATAGATAGAGATAGATAGAGAGAGATAGAGATAGATAGAGATAGATAGAGATAGATAGAGATAGATAGAGATAGATAGAGATAGATAGAGATAGATAGAGAGAGATAGATAGAGATAGATAGATAGAGATAGATAGATAGAGATAGATAGAGATATAGATTGATAGAGATATAGATTGATAGATAGAGATATAGATTGATAGATAGAGAGAGAGATTGATAGATAGAGAGAGAGATTGATAGAGAGAGAGAGAGATTGATAGAGAGAGAGATAGAGAGAGATAGAGATATAGAGATTGATAGATAGAGAGATAGATTGATAGATAGAGAGATAGATTGATAGATAGAGAGATAGATTGATAGATAGAGAGATAGATTGATAGATAGAGAGATAGATTGATAGATAGAGAGATAGATTGATAGATAGAGAGATAGATTGATAGATAGAGAGATAGATTGATAGATAGAGATATAGATTGATAGATAGAGATATAGATAGATATAGAGATAGATAGATAGTTTGCTGATGCAGAGTACAGCGGCTGATCAGTAAATAACCACACAACTCACAACACTGTTTTTGTTACATAAAATGTCTTTTAGTTAGGAGCATTCCAAGAAATTGATTCATTCCAAATACGTGAAAAAAAATATAAATTATGTAATGACGTTGTCTTAGATACATACAGTACATACATACAAACCACGGATGGTGTGGCCCTAAACACATGTTTTATACATACAGTTTCCTAAATATACATCAAGTATTTTCTTATTGTCAGAGGGACATACTGACCTGTAGACTGAATAAGGGCGAGGCAGTGGGAACCGTTATCAAATACATTTCAGTTCAGTTAGATTTAGAAAAATGTCCATTGTAAGTTTATCTTGTGCTCCGTTATGTTGGTCTTACCCAGATGGTGACATACTAAGGGTGGTGACGCGCTTGAACGCTGCTCGTCTCCAGCAAGACAAGTGCAACCTTCAGAAATGCTCACTTATTATAATTGGTGCAAAAAAAAAGTGATGTCACTACTAAGAGTATTTGGTTGTGATGGGCAACACCACCTTTTTTCACCACCGTTATCTTTGCGCCAGTTTTCACAAGTGTCCGTCAGTGTGAAACGTTGTTTCTTGAATTGTGAACATTACAAGTTGCCTGTTTGTTCTGCAGTGATTACATTGTGTAAGTTACATCCTCGTACCCAGTCATAGACCTTTCCAGCAGACGTACATTACACTTACGTGAACTATATAGTAGTGAACCCATTTGTTTTTTAAATAAGAGGGCGAGTTGTATACACTTATTTTTATGCTTCTCAAATTCAGTGAAGTTCTTTAACAAAAGCTTTCTGTTCTCTGTATCACAGGATAGCTACAGCACCTGCCAAATCTGCAGGGGGGAATCCAAAAACCCTGCTTCCCAAAAGTAAGAACAATCCCCATTTATGTGTGTTGTTTTGGAGGTTGTGGGCACAATATTTTACTGACCATTTTAGAAAAATGTCTAATATTGTTTATGTAAATATAAAAAGTGTAATTAATATTCTTTTGAGGACAAAGGGGGGTTTGGTTTTGAAAATATGGGGGTTATAACACTGGCTGTCAGTAAATGTAATAAGTAACATGCCAAGATCAGAGGAAACCCTAATTATATACATGTAACCCACCCATCCTAGTTGAGAGGATCGTCAGGGAAAGGTAGATAAAGATGGAAGGGTAAGGGGTTATTAAATACAGGTTTGGGATCTCTTATGCGGAAACTCATTACCCAGCTTTTTAGTGATGATGTTACTATGAGGAGCTCAGCTAAAACTATGAGGAGCTCTGCTAAACTATCTAATAAGGAGATGGTCATTTCTAAATGCAGTTTAGTAGATTTTAGGCATAATTCTCCAAATTACATGATATTCTCAGAAAACAAGTGCCCCAGATTGATTCCATACCTGTATTACAATAATCCTATTTTAATATTTGTGAAGAACTGGAAAAAACAAATATATTTTGAAGCTCTATACTGTTTATCTCTTATAAATCTCAGTATTTAATAATGATGGAAGGTCCCTGCCTATTTTTAGAATACAGTAATATACAAATACAGTCATTCCCCCGGTTGTGAGAGGTTGGCGGCGTTCACTGGAACGCAGCTTAATATTTGGCAAACGTTTTAATAGCATGTTACATATTCGTACCAGTGGGTTCTTGGTCCATGACTCCGCTAATGCCATCAAGATTTGTTTAACGGACAGATATGAAGATGGCCAGACATAAAAAAAAAAACTTCTTTCCAACTTGATACAAGACGTAGATATCACACATGGTCACCAGACTTTGGTTATATCCTCAAAGATCTTTCACCCTCATAAATATTACAACATAAATAGATACTTCAACTACTTTGTATCAGGCGAGTATAAAAGTCATGATAACGATCGCTGTGAAACATTAACACGTCAAGTTAGTCTCCGTGGGAGGTCGAAGTGTCTGATTGGCCGTCTTCCACGACGGCCTCGAATGAACCTATAGCGTAGAAGACATTATACGAGTTTGGGACGGTCTGTCTCGGAGCAGAAGACTGTAAGGAGTGACCCGTTTCTATACTAGCACCTTGATTTATGACGGGCCCGGTCGCATCATTGCGAACCTTCTCTTTACAACCATTTCTGCCTCAAATTTATGGCTAATGTCCAGTCTGTTGGTCAAGGGGAAAAAACAAAAAGACCTCTCTCTCTTTTACCAACCATAAATAGAAAAGAAATTACTGTAAGATCAGACGGAGAAATATGTTCGGTCTTCTTGGCCGCTGGAAAGCGTTCAGGATGTCCTATCTCGTCATTCGGCTTTGGCCTCCGCTTGAACGACCTGTTCCAGAAGCCCTAAATCCAGAATATCCGTCACCTTTATGTCCTCCCAATATATGGGCTTTAAATGTACATTGTCCATAAGTGTCAAATAGTGGTTTTATGGTTGCTTTTAGTGAATCGCACTCTTAGAAAATTCCTATGGCCTATGTTTGCTTGAATGTATTAAATATCTAACGGACGATCTAGACGCCGTTTTTGGTTGTGCATCTGGAAAACAAACAAAGGAAAATATAATAGTAAAGTAAAGTAAAGTAGTAATATTATATACAGGATGATTTAATACGTTTTAACCCAGTTTTCTGTTTACTTCAAACACCCAATCAGTAGAGATGAAAAACTTCACGAGAACATTTAAAATATAAAAGATTTTTTTAAACTCATTTGGAATTAAAAAGGAACACGGATCAGACAACCGGGATAACACTTTTAGTGATTTGTCCCAAAAGTATTAGGAAATTATACAAAATAAACATAAGAAATCTGTCATGACAGCAATTTAAATATAACATTTCACTGAGAGAACTGAGAAATACTAGCCGGGTGTGGTAAGACTTAAGTTAGTGCTTATCCGGGCCGGTTCTGGGGGAGGTGTACGTACGTCACTCTGCGAGCCGGTGTACGCATGCGCAGCGGGACAGAACTGCCAGACTCCGGCTGTCCGTTCCACTTAGTGACTAAAAAATAATATGGGCTGTAAAAATAGATAACAAAATATTTTAAAACACATGACTTCCACAAGAAGCTGCTGTTAACCCCGTGATGGATTGGGCAAAACACAGACCCCCTACTTGTGGAACTTGATACAAACGTTTATGGAAGTAGTTTGTTCACCTGCTAGAAGACAAATGACAATAAAACATTTCCAGACACTGGATAAACACTGGCTCCGATTAGATGGGTGCAATGATCTGTATCCGCCAGCAACGTACCAGGTTAGGGAGAAGGGTGACATTTCAGAAGAAGCACCAGGGTGTATATTTACTGAACTGCTGGTTTGGAAAAGTGGAGATGTTGCCTATAGCAACCAATCAGATTCTAGCTGTCATTTTGTAGAATGTACTAAATAAATGATAGCTGGAATCTGATTGGTTGCTATAGGCAACATCTCCACTTTTTCAAACCCGCAGTTTAGTAAATATACCCCATGGTCTTCTGTACCTCCATGTCCAGGGAGGATAAGCAGGTAAATACTGTCGGGTCCTGTCAGTCAGACAGAAGCTAGCGGTGAAAATATAGGTTCCCACTTACTTAGGGGTCCTTGAAGTTGGGCGGACAGTAGTTTGGGGGGTCCTCCTGCAAAAATACCCAGTGGAAAAAGTTAAAGTACATGTAAAACGCTGGCAATTTTATAATGGAAATTTAAAATAAAAATCACTTAGATAATTTAAATCCTCTTTTCCTTAGTCCCCCCCCCCCCCCCCCCCCCCCCCCGCCCCCCCAGCATAAATTCACAAATTCTTACAGTATATTCAATATATCCCCCGTGCTCTGTATCCTCTACTATACCCGTCGTTGCCAACATCCGTCAGATAATAGCTCCTGTACTGTACTACTACTTGTGTCCTGTACTGTACTACTACTTGTGTCCTGTACTACTACTTGTGTCCTGTACTGTACCACTACTTACGTCCTGTTACTGTACTACTACTTGTGTCCTGTTACTGTACCACTACTTGTGTCCTGTACTGTACCACTACTTGTGTCCTGTTACTGTACCACTACTTGTGTCCTGTACTGTACCACTACTTGTGTCCTGTTACTGTACTACTACTTGTGTCCTGTACTACTATGTGTCCTGTTACTGTACCACTACTTACGTCCTGTTACTGTACTACTACTTGTGTCCTGTTACTGTACTACTACTTGTGTCCTGTACTACTACTTGTGTCCTGTTACTGTACCACTACTTGTGTCCTGTACTGTACCACTACTTGTGTCCTGTTACTGTACTACTACTTGTGTCCTGTACTACTATGTGTCCTGTTACTGTACCACTACTTGTGTCCTGTTACTGTACCACTACTTATGTCCTGTTACTGTACCACTACTTGTGTCCTGTTACTGTACTACTACTTACGTCCTGTACTGTACTACTACTTGTGTCCTGTTACTGTACTACTACTTATGTCCTGTACTACTACTACTACTACTTGTGTCCTGTTACTGTACCACTACTTGTGTCCTGTTACTGTACTACTACTTATGTCCTGTTACTGTACTACTACTTATGTCCTGTACCACTACTTATGTCCTGTTACTGTACTACTACTTGTGTCCTGTTACTGTACTACTAGTGTCCTGTTACTGTACTACTACTTGTGTCCTGTTACTGTACCACTACTTGTGTCCTGTTACTGTACCACTACTTGTGTCCTGTTACTGTACCACTACTTATGTCCTGTACCACTACTTATGTCCTGTACTACTACTTATGTCCTGTTACTGTACCACTACTTATGTCCTGTTACTGTACCACTACTTATGTCCTGTTACTGTACTACTTATGTCCTGTACTGTACTACTACTTATGTCCTGTTACTGTACTACTACTTGTGTCCTGTTACTGTACTACTACTTATGTCCTGTACTACTACTTATGTCCTGTTACTGTACCACTAGTGTCCATTACTGTACTACTACTTATGTCCTGTTACTGTACCACTACTTATGTCCTGTTACTGTACCACTACTTGTGTCCTGTTACTGTACCACTACTTGTGTCCTGTTACTGTACCACTACTTATGTCCTGTACCACTACTTATGTCCTGTACTACTACTTATGTCCTGTTACTGTACTACTACTTATGTCCTGTTACTGTACCACTACTTATGTCCTGTTACTGTACCACTACTTATGTCCTGTTACTGTACCACTAGTGTCCATTACTGTACTACTACTTATGTCCTGTTACTGTACTACTAGTGTCCGTTACTGTACTACTACTTATGTCCGTTACTGTACCACTACTTATGTCCTGTTACTGTACCACTACTTATGTCCTGTTACTGTACCACTACTTATGTCCTGTTACTGTACTACTACTTGTGTCCTGTTACTGTACCACTACTTGTGTCCTGTTACTGTACTACTACTTATGTCCTGTTACTGTACTACTACTTATGTCCTGTACCACTACTTATGTCCTGTACTACTACTACTACTTATGTCCTGTTACTGTACTGCTACTTGTTTCCTGTAACTGTACTACTACTTGTGTCCTGTTACTGTACTACTACTTATGTCCTGTACTACTACTTATGTCCTGTTACTGTACCACTACTTATGTCCTGTTACTGTACCACTACTTATGTCCTGTTACTGTACCACTACTTGTGTCCTGTTACTGTACTACTACTTACGTCCTGTACTGTACTACTACTTGTGTCCTGTAACTGTACTACTACTTGTGTCCTGTTACTGTACTACTACTTGTGTCCTGTTACTGTACTACTACTTGTGTCCTGTTACTGTACTACTACTTGTGTCCTGTTACTGTACTACTACTTATGTCCTGTACCACTACTTATGTCCTGTACTACTACTACTACTTATGTCCTGTTACTGTACTGCTACTTGTTTCCTGTAACTGTACTACTACTTGTGTCCTGTTACTGTACTACTACTTATGTCCTGTTACTGTACCACTACTTATGTCCTGTTACTGTACCACTACTTATGTCCTGTTACTGTACCACTACTTGTGTCCTGTTACTGTACTACTACTTATGTCCTGTACTACTACTACTACTACTTGTGTCCTGTTACTGTACCACTACTTGTGTTCTGTTACTGTACTACTACTTGTGTCCTGTACCACTACTTATGTCCTGTTACTGTACCACTACTTATGTCCTGTTACTGTACCACTACTTATGTCCTGTTACTGTACCACTACTTATGTCCTGTTACTGTACCACTACTTGTGTCCTGTTACTGTACCACTACTTGTGTCCTGTTACTGTACTACTACTTATGTCCTGTACTACTACTACTACTTGTGTCCTGTTACTGTACCACTACTTGTGTTCTGTTACTGTACTACTACTTATGTCCTGTACTACTACTTATGTCCTGTTCTGTACTACTACTTATGTCCTGTTACTGTACTACTACTTATGTCCTGTATTGTACCACTACTTATGTCCTGTATTGTACCACTACTTATGTCCTGTTACTGTACTACTACTTATGTCCTGTTACTGTACTACTACTTGTGTCCGTTACTGTACTACTACTTGTGTCCTATTACTGTACTACTACTTGTGTCCTGTTACTGTACTACTACTTGTGTCCTGTTACTGTACTACTACTTGTGTCCTGTACTACTACTACTACTTGTGTCCTGTACTACTACTACTACTTGTGTCCTGTTACTGTACTACTACTTGTGTCCTGTACTACTACTACTACTTGTGTCCTGTTACTGTACCACTACTTGTGTTCTGTTACTGTACTACTACTTATGTCCTGTACTACTACTTATGTCCTGTTCTGTACTACTACTTGTGTCCTGTTACTGTACCACTACTTGTGTCCTGTTACTGTACCACTACTTGTGTCCTGTTACTGTACTACTACTTATGTCCTGTACCACTACTTATGTCCTGTTACTGTACCACTACTTATGTCCTGTTACTGTACCACTACTTATGTCCTGTTACTGTACCACTACTTGTGTCCTGTTACTGTACCACTACTTGTGTCCTGTTACTGTACTACTACTTGTGTCCTGTTACTGTACTACTACTTGTGTCCTGTTACTGTACTACTACTTGTGTCCTGTACTACTACTACTACTTGTGTCCTGTTACTGTACTACTACTTATGTCCTGTACCACTACTTATGTCCTGTACTACTACTTATGTCCTGTTACTGTACCACTACTTACGTCCTGTAACTATACTACTACTTGTTTCCTGTAACTGTACTACTACTTGTGTCCTGTTACTGTACTACTACTTATGTCCTGTACTACTACTTATGTCCTGTTACTGTACCACTACTTATGTCCTGTTACTGTACCACTACTTGTGTCCTGTTACTGTACTACTACTTGTGTCCTGTTACTGTACTACTACTTGTGTCCTGTTACTGTACTACTACTTGTGTCCTGTTACTGTACTACTACTTGTGTCCTGTTACTGTACTACTACTTGTGTCCTGTACTACTACTACTACTTGTGTCCTGTTACTGTACTACTACTTGTGTCCTGTTACTGTACTACTACTTGTGTCCTGTACTACTACTACTACTTGTGTCCTGTTACTGTACTACTACTTGTGTCCTGTTACTGTACCACTACTTATGTCCTGTTACTGTACTACTACTTGTGTCCTGTTACTGTACCACTACTTGTGTCCTGTTACTGTACTACTACTTATGTCCTGTTACTGTACTACTACTTATGTCCTGTACCACTACTTATGTCCTGTTACTGTACCACTACTTATGTCCTGTTACTGTACCACTACTTATGTCCTGTTACTGTACCACTACTTGTGTCCTGTTACTGTACCACTACTTGTGTCCTGTTACTGTACCACTACTTGTGTCCTGTTACTGTACTACTACTTATGTCCTGTACCACTACTTATGTCCTGTACTACTACTTATGTCCTGTTACTGTACCACTACTTGTGTCCTGTTACTGTACTACTACTTATGTCCTGTACTACTACTACTACTACTTGTGTCCTGTTACTGTACCACTACTTGTGTTCTGTTACTGTACTACTACTTGTGTCCTGTACCACTACTTATGTCCTGTTACTGTACCACTACTTATGTCCTGTTACTGTACCACTACTTATGTCCTGTTACTGTACCACTACTTATGTCCTGTTACTGTACCACTACTTGTGTCCTGTTACTGTACCACTACTTGTGTCCTGTTACTGTACTACTACTTATGTCCTGTACTACTACTACTACTTGTGTCCTGTTACTGTACCACTACTTGTGTTCTGTTACTGTACTACTACTTATGTCCTGTACTACTACTTATGTCCTGTTCTGTACTACTACTTATGTCCTGTTACTGTACTACTACTTATGTCCTGTATTGTACCACTACTTATGTCCTGTATTGTACCACTACTTATGTCCTGTTACTGTACTACTACTTATGTCCTGTTACTGTACTACTACTTGTGTCCGTTACTGTACTACTACTTGTGTCCTATTACTGTACTACTACTTGTGTCCTGTTACTGTACTACTACTTGTGTCCTGTTACTGTACCACTACTTGTGTCCTGTTACTGTACCACTACTTATGTCCTGTTACTGTACCACTACTTACGTCCTGTACTGTACTACTACTTGTGTCCTGTAACTGTACTACTACTTGTGTCCTGTTACTGTACTACTACTTGTGTCCTGTTACTGTACTACTACTTGTGTCCTGTTACTGTACTACTACTTGTGTCCTGTTACTGTACCACTACTTATGTCCTGTTACTGTACCACTACTTGTGTCCTGTTACTGTACCACTACTTGTGTCCTGTTACTGTACTACTACTTGTGTCCTGTTACTGTACTACTACTTATGTCCTGTACTACTACTACTACTTGTGTCCTGTTACTGTACTACTACTTATGTCCTGTACTGTACTACTACTTATGTCCTGTTACTGTACTACTACTTATGTCCTGTTACTGTACTACTACTTATGTCCTGTACTGTACTACTACTTATGTCCTGTTACTGTACCACTACTTGTGTCCTGTTACTGTACTACTACTTATGTCCTGTACTACTACTACTACTTGTGTCCTGTTACTGTACCACTACTTGTGTCCTGTTACTGTACCACTACTTATGTCCTGTTACTGTTACTACTACTTGCGTCCTGTTACTGTACTACTACTTGTGTCCTGTTACTGTACTACTACTTATGTCCTGTACTACTACTACTACTTGTGTCCTGTTACTGTACTACTACTTATGTCCTGTACTGTACTACTACTTATGTCCTGTTACTGTACTACTACTTATGA